>NC_081799.1:8037831-8285208 GCF_963082965.1 Carassius carassius
CTTTGCCTTTAGTAGCTTGTATTGATTCAGATGGCTTCCCTAATGGCCCTGCTTTTCCCATAAATGCATTTTATGTGTGGGATGGAAATGCTGGACGTGAGATTTATTTCAGTTTGCCAGTTTGTGAAGGCAAGCATCACTACTGTTTCTGCTTAGTGTTAGGGATTTGGACACGTTCAGAAACAGTGTAAACACTGTTTAGAACACCATAGCAACGTTTCCACAAATGTATTAGAAATTAGATAGACATATTTCCCAGTAAAGATCATAATGCAGTGTTTCCGCACTGTGCTACCAAAGCTAATGAAGTATGAAGCTGTGAAGTATGTTTTTCTTGACACGATCGACCCTTAGGCAATTGGGAATGTTTCGTACAAACCTGTATTGCCCTTTATAGTAAGAGTCTTTGTGCCTTTTATAGCACCAGTAAAAACCCTGATATGGGACCTGAACAATGCACATTTGATGCTGTACAGTAAAGAGATTTGGGCCTTTTAGAAGCATGAAAGTACTGAGTGAAATCCTGTTTTTTACCATCTTCATGCATGACCATCTTCCAGATGCTTTTAGTGTAAGTTATAACCAGGGATGTTATCCAAGCCTCAGATGACCTGGTGCTCCTAAAAAATCCCTTATCATAATTCCTTATCATGTCTCATCATTGCTCAGATCATTTGAGAATTAGATGAGAAATGCGTGAGTTCAAACTCAAATCTGACTTTTCATTGCAGGCTTTGCAATGACAAGCAGGATACTTCAACGAACATCTCCATATGCTCTCCATTCAGTCCATTGCAACCAAGATTAGGGCTGCACTTTTAATTGTATTCAACTGTGATCACAAGTTCTGCTTCTCTCGATTAATTAAGCATTATTATTTGTGATATTGGCCTTCTGGTTATTTATCCTGTTTTTTTCCTTTAATAATTTCATAATCTTGCATTGGTTAACATAATTTGGAATTATTATTGCAACGAATATCAGGAATTTCACTGCTTTAGCTTTTGAGAGAAGCTTCTTAAGGTTTTATATGTTCTCAGAGAGTATGTTACTGTATATGATAAATATAGTAAATCAGGGAAATGAGTTGATTTTCTCTTGCTTTTGCTTACGTGAAAGTTCAATAATTCTGATGAAATGTTAAAAAGACATTAAAACAGTTATGACCAATAATCACAGTTATATATATTTTTTAAATAATCATAATTATCAGTTTTGTGAAGCCCTAACCATGATGTTTAAAAGAACTCCTGTGACAGGTTTTATTCCACCAGTAGTTCTAGTATCACTAGTTCTACTTCTACTCTTAATGCCAACATTTGGTTTTATGTGATGCTTATAAATGATGAATTTTAATATATTGTAATGGGAAAGAAAAATAACTAATTGTATCTCATTAATATCTCTTTCTTAGACAATGAAGAGAAGAATAAATTAGCCACAGTGGGTCTCATCTGATAAGCATTTGTATGTACAAATTAGTGAGTGAAATGTTTTTATGAATGCAAAAATCACAAACTTTGGGTGGCCTTATAATCATGTTGATAAAATGTTGAGCTGCGAAATACCCCTTTAACAAATGCAGATTTAGTGCTTTCAGGAAAAAGCCTGATTTTAGAGAGAGTTGTATGTTTGCTGAAAGTGTTGAAAGATTGCTAAGAAAGCCCTTACATGGAGATGGTTTGGGTGTGTTTTATGCAAATGACTAACCTCAAGCACACAGTCACTCATTTGGGAAACACACAGTCACTCATTCATTAACATTAGAATGAGGTTAATAGCAAATGCATGTTCATAGACATGTTATGAATTAGGTTGTAAATATTCATGAGAAACATACAAATATGAAAAAATCCACTCAATTATTAGTGGATAAGACCCATGTTTTCTTTCAGGACCCAACAATGTTTAACACTGTCCTTAAATTGGTTTACAATCAAAAGTCAGAGATCTGAAATGAAACTCAGACATTTCTCATCAAAATGTACAAAACCAAATGATGTGAGCTGTAATGTTCACATTAACTTGATCACTTTTGAACTTAAACTTGAACTATTGAAAAAATATATATATATATATATTCTTTGTAAAACAAGAAGCTTTATGTAAAAAATAAAATGTATCCCGCATTTTCATGTCACTACCGAAACCGTGTACATTTTAGTCCATTGACTAAGCCTGATTTCAACTAAACTAAAGCACAATTAAACAGTTTTTGGGGAGTTATTCCATAACATTTAGTTTTTATAAGTGTACCACTTTTCAGAACTGTGCTAGCTAACTGTATGCTAATTAGCATTTTTGAGCTATGTTCAAAATTATCTAAAATTGTCACTCATTATTTCGGTAGTGACAAATTGGAACACATAATCCTTTTTTGGGGAAATAAGCAACATTTTTGTACAGTTGTACAGTTTTGTTGTATTTTAGTATTTAAAGTAGTGTTTTAGTATGCCAGTTAAAATTCTGTAATGTGATTTGGTCACTACCAAAACATTACTGTCACTACCGAAAATGTCCAGTCACGACCGAAACATGGGATGTTTTCAACTAAGATGTTATGATAGTGTTAGGTTCAGTGCAAATTTAAATGGATTAATCCCGAACTTTGAAATCTGTATGAACAGCTTTATGCCTTTTAGAAAGAAAACTGGATTCAAAATACTGTACAACAAATCTTATACATCACACTTGAAATATTGTTAAAATTGTAATTGTTATAGATTTACCTCTAAAAACTTTTTAATAAAATATGAAAAATATTCCAAAACTTTCTGTAAATACAATATGAGAATTAACTTCACAGTAACTAGAAATGTCTACCTTGGATATTATACAATTTGCATACATACAAAATTTGTGTAAAAGATGTTTCCAACCCTGACTTTGCACCAATTCTGTAGAGTGGCCCATATACAAGATCTTTGACAGCATCTGAAGACAAAACTTGATACAAACTGAGAACCCCACATCTCATGAACCACTGAGCAATAAAACCTTTCCTTCCTCTGGGTTTTTGACAGGCTTTTGAGTGTCTGCATTTGTAGACTTGGTGTCTTCCTTCACGCTTGTGTCTTTGTGTGTTTATCTTGGTAGTATTTGTCCTTGAGCTGCAGATTTCTTTGAAATTTGACTTTGCTTGCGTGCGACTGCATGTGGGGGTTTGGTGAAATGGTTTTTTTTCTTCACTTTCTCAATGTCTTCTCTTCACGGCAGGAATAGCGCGCACTGAGAAGGACAAGGGCACGCTGTACGAGATGACCTTCCGTGGAGAGCAGAAGCAGGAGTTTCGCCGGCTGCTCCTCTTCCGCCCCTTCGGCCCCCTCATGAAAGTGAAAAGTGAGCTGGTGGAGACGGCCAACATGGCCATTAACATTGTGCTGCCTCTGTCCCAGAGAGCCGACAAATTCAGACAGTTCATGCACAACTTCAGGTGACTCCACTGTCATTCTCTCGCTCTCTGTTATTATCTGTTGTTTATCGGTCTCTGCACTCGTATTTTCTTTCTTTTTCACAATTTTAGCAGTCTATCTTCCCGGCACTTTCCATAAATAAGGCACACTTTGGTATCCAGTAGTTTTAAAACATTCAAGGCACAGAATGCACACTGTGAGAAGAACCAATAGATATGTTTCATTAGTTACTTTCAGAAGCCTAATGCTATTGACTGGTATTGAACTTTACGTAAAGTTTAGAGTTTGAACTGTGTACACTTGACACAAACACAGCGTTTCATTTTTTCATGTGCTCAGTTTTAGTAGAAATGGTTTATACAATTTTCATGAAAATATCAGTATTGGTTATTGTAATATATTGGATATCACAGTATTTGCCCATCAAAAGCTTGCATTTATTTGATCAAAAATGCAGTCAAAACAATAATATTGTGAAATATTATTATAATTTAAAATGACTGTTCTCTTTTAATAATATTTCAAAATGTATTTTTTCTTTCGGTGATAAAGCTGAATTTTCAGCAGCTATAATTTTAGTCATCGGAGTCAATTCAAATTATACTGCAATTGTCATCTTTGTTTATCAAATTTATATTTAGTTCATTTTTATACAGAAGTTTGCATTTTGCATGAATACCTGTTACCACACGATGTGCCTCATTACAAAAATTATAAAACGTTTAAAACACTCTAAAGTCTACATGGAAGAAATGTTATTTTATTTTATTTTATTTTATTTGTAATACAGAGATTTATTTTTAATCCCCAATGTGTGTAGTTTATTGTATATTTTGTATATTTAATTTGAATGTTTATTTAAAGTTTTTTGCTAGACAATAACAAAATCACATAAGTCAGGATTTTAAACTCTATTTAAACTTTTAGTAATAGCAAATTTGCAAAAAAAAACAAAAACAAAAATGTAGTTATTTAAAATGTTTTTGGGACCTTTTTTGTACCCTCTTAGTTAAAACTTTTTTCACAAAGTCCTTGTCCTCTACATCAGTCATTCATTCTAAGTTATTTTTCTTTAACCTCTACATCCTTTTTTACATCTAATTTCAGTGTTTTAATTAGTACCTCCGAGCAGTGTTTAAAGAGCTTTATATTAGATGTTAAGTGAACACTTTGACCTCATTCTCGTTTCAGAGGCAGGAGAGGGTTACGTTCACATACAGAATGAGCTCAGTGCCAGCAGAGCCATCAAACTGATCTGTTGTGGCGTGTACATGATAGTGCAGCATATAGATTATGTTTGTGTTCTCAAAACAAACACAGCATTTAGTTTTTGCACTTTTTCATGCACTTTTGTGGCTCAGTCATGATAGAAATGATTACAGTTTAAATCAGTTTGTATTGGAGAGTGAATATTTGATATGCCATATCAAAAAGGTGTCAAGAGAGGCGTCTAAAATTTCTTTCTAAACTTATATTATCAGTAAAATGGCAGGAAGAAGTCCAATTAAACCAAATCTGACCCGCTAGGCTGCCACTGAGCAGCAAAATTCACCATGTTAGTCGCAGCGTCTCTGAAGTCTGACCAGCCGTGTCTTTATTGTGTCTTGGACATAAAAAGACACACATCTTGTTCAGCATCAGCTCAAACATTTGCCACACTTCTATCAGAATGTGGCTGCTTCAGATCAGGAATTTCACACTCGAGCTGCAGTCTTTGTGTTACGCTCGCAGTGATCTGTAGGGTGAACATATCCTGTCCAAATCTGCCACAGGCATCTCATGCTTCAGACTCAGTTTTGCTTTATTTTGTTCCACTGTTTCTTATTGCGATGTTTTCATGGATTTATAATGGTCATAATTATGCTGCCCTGTAGTTTTATGATGCCCACTCAACCCACAATTCTTTGCAGTTTTTTGTTGCAGTGATGCAAACTATTTTGATTATGTTGAGTAATAATGTCTTAGTTATGGTTAATGAATTATTTTAATGAGTGCCTTGGAAATTTTAAGGGAAAATCTATCTATTTTGCATTCTATTTGTTCTCTTTATCAGACAGTAAAATGTTTCTTTTGAGTTGGTGCAGTGGAGGTTGCTGACCCAAGTGTGTGTGTGTGCGTGTGTCTACAGAGAGGTGTGTGTGAAGCAGGATGGCCGGGTGCACCTTACCGTGGTATACTTTGGAAAGGACCAAATGAATGAGGTCAAGGGAACCTTGGAGAACACATCGAGGTATGGCACATTAATATGTGTGTGTGTGTGTGTGTGTGTGTGTGTGTGTGTGTGTGTGCGGAAGTGTGTGTACCCAAATATAGGAAGAGATAAGGTTGAGGTGATGACAGTTAAATAAAAAGGAACCCGAAGGGTGTCATAAGTTCCTTCCAGTAATCTCTTTCCCAGTGCATTATGGGTTTTGTCTGAACTGTGGGTCTTCAAACCGATCACACTCTGCTACCAGAGAGTCTACACAGAAAGAAACCAGTTTTAACCAGCATAAATAATTCCTTTAATTTATAGATCAAGCAAACTTAAAATGCTCATCTTCATGAAGATATTAAAATGCTGAACAAGCTGTATTAATAAAAGATGATGGTGATATACTGGGTTATAATCAAATGCACAGAGGCAACTTGAATTTCTAATGAGATGCATGCATACATTTGTGAGTGATATTAAATATATGTAATATATATTGAAATAAATATATAAATAAAGAGATGTTAAACATATTGCATTTAATAAGTAATTAAAATAAATGTAAAGTAGCAAGTGTAATATTGCTTTTATACAGTCCAGTAATTTAATGAATTTTATACACGATGTTAATAACTGCTGGTTAAACTAATTATAAACTTATAATAATTAATTAATAATAGAAAAAAATAAATAGAAGGTATACAAATGTATATATAATATATACATATATGTATGTATGTGTGTGTGTGTGTGTATACATATATATATATATATATATATATATACAACAGTAAATTATTCTATTCTATTAGATAAAAATAATATGAAATATTACTTACAATAACTAATAATACACTAATAATAATAATAATAATAATAAATAAAATAAAAATATAAAAAGCATAAATGTGAGTATGTATATATAATTATAATAAACATAAATATATAGAAAGTATAAAAATGTGCATATGTATTAATGGATATTTAAAAAACAATAACACAATATATTATATTATATTATATTATATTTCCAATTTAATTTTAGATTTCAAATAATATGAATTAGTACTTATGATAACTAGTAATTGACTAAAAATAACATAAAAATAAAAATGTATATAGAAATATATATATAAGACATATTTAAATCTATGCAGACATATTGTGTGACTCTTGGTCATTATCAGTACCACTGGCACACAGCTGCGCTCTCATGATTACTGATTGGAGGTCAGTGAATCTGCACTGTTAGACTGCAGTGACTCTGACCTCCAGCCAGTGTGAAAATAACAGGTCACTTCAGATGCGGCTCGGAGGCAGATGAAATCAGCGGAGCAGTAGATTGCCTGGAAACCAGCCAGGATCATGCTGGAAACCTCGCTGCATTGCAGCGGATAACATATCTCTCAATTCACAGGAAGAGAATGGCTTTCCTCTTTATGCAGAAACATTCGCATGCGACTGGACACAGAGCTTTTCAGATCTATCTTCCCTGAGCAGGTTTTTCCCACACAGAGGGACACTTCTGGAGAGGATTTGCTGGAGAAATGGGAAAGCAATCTTGGCCTTGTAGCTCTCAGGATAGGGGAGGGCCAATAATCAGCACAGCTCTTGTTCCTTCTGTGGGAATTCATTGGCTTCTCTGTGGAGCAGAAATCAAGGGAGCTTAATTCTTTTTGTACTTCAGCCTAAGTGGATTCGCCACAATTTCCTGATTATTCATTCCAGCTCTCTCCTGAATGTCTAGAGCTAATTGTTTGTAATTTCCCAACGGTCCCGACTCCCGAATGCTTGAAAATCTTCATTTCTTAAAGGAATTTACCTTAAATACAACTCGAGTTTCGAGTTAAGTTCTACTTAAGTTCTAAATTATTGCATAATCATTTTAAACACTTAACAGAGCAAGTTTTAACACAGTATTTCTTGTTATATTTTTCAACTGGAGAAAGCTTTATTTATTTCAATTTGCCTGGTATGAAATAATTATTAAAAAAAAATAGCTAAGGTCAATATTATTAGCACTCTTAAGAAATTATCTGTTTGACTGGCTAGACTGAAGTTTGAAGGACAACCTGGAGAAAAACGATGTATACTAGAAACGTGTCCTTTGGTCAGATGCGACAGAACTAGAGCTCTTTGGCTGTAGAGATGTTGCTTGTGTTTGGAGTAAGAAGGAATAGGAGCTCCATCTCCAGAGTGAAACATGGAGGTGGAAGTGTAATGCTGTGGGGATGTTTCAGTGCAATTGAAACGGGGAATTTCCTCAGGGTCAAACGAATCATTAATATGGAAGACAATGAGAAGATTTTGAAAGACAGCTTCAGGCAGTCTGCAACAAAAGATGGTTTGGGTCGACGATTTGTCTTCCAGCGACTCAAAGCATAGCTAATTTCTAATGTAGAACTACATGAAAATGAGCAAAGGGAACCTCTTTGACTTTGACTTTTTTTCATCCATACTGAGTATTTCTAATGGTGAGCCGTGCAGCTAGCGATAGCTGTCCAACATCTGACCAGCATATTCAGTTTGCTAGTTAAAAATGAAATGTCTTTTTGTTTTGTCAATAAATCAGTTTCTTGCAAGTAAAAATTAACATTCTAAAGGGAAAAGCATTTATAAATGTATTGCTGCAGTAGATTATGCATCATATCATAAACAAGATGAATGATCATGAATCCATGTATCAAACCCACTTGGAATGCCCACAAGTTTTGACACAATTTTCCACACATAATCTTTTTGATTTATGTCCCTGTAAGTGGGCAGAGAAAAATCATTAAGAGGAAAATTGCTCACAGTTGCTATTAACATCATCTGGCACACACTCGCCTGCTGTATCTGACAGTTGCTGAAACTTTATGCTGCATTGGCTGACTATTCATTTGCATCAAGTTGAGCTTGACTTTGTCACATACTGTAGCCAAACGATCTCAACCATAACACATCAAGAGTCACCTTTCGCTTTTGTTGCCTCAAATTACCAGCATCAGTAACAGTGTGAATGTCTCTTAATCACTGCAAACTGTAAAAGGTGCAGTTGTGCTGCATGCATTATTTCTACTTGAAAATTAATTTCATTGATTTGCATGGTTTACTCACTCTCAGGGAATGCAAGATGTAGATGAGTTTATTTCTTCTTGGTACACACTGGAACAGCAGGACATTTTTATCTAATTATGCCCATATAGGGTGCTACAAAAAAATAAAAATAATAATAATAATTCTCTGACTTAATATGCATTATTATATGGCATGAATTTTTAGGTTAATTACCTTAAAGCTTTATAGTGTAATGGTATCAGACAATCCTTTAATAGCCACAAAATGTTCTTGTCTCCAAGTTTCTAAGTATTTATATCTCTTGATTGACTAAAGCTATTGGTGTTTTGATACTGAATGCAGCTGTAATTAACTTTTAGAATATCCACAAATCAATATGTTATTCTAGACATGAACATTTTATCCAGGGCTTTAAATGCACATCGTCCTAAGCCAGATCCTGCATGATGACACTGAATAACCTTCAGTCCAGCTTTTAGTTCATGAACTGATATTATTGTCACGGCAGAAGTAAGGACAGGAAGCAGTTGCGAGTAATTGATGTTTAATAAGAGTAGTATCGTCAGGCTTGATGATGGTGGGTGACGCAGGGACCTCAATGGCAGCACAGACAGGTGAGGAGGTGATTGAGTGCTCTGGTGGTGGTGAGGAATCCGCGTGATGACTGGTAAATCCAAAAGCGACCGAACAGGAACAAGACACAATGAAGCAGAGCTGGTGGAACACAGACAAGAAGCACGGAGGACCTCGAACAACGATCTGACAAACAAGAGACGAAAGACAGGGCATTAAGTAGGCTGATGGAATGAGCTGCAGCTGCCGCTGATCAGATGATCAGCGGTAACACCCACATGAAACAATCAACATGACGTAAGAGCAGGAGACGGTGCATTCATGAACCGTGACAGTACCCCTCCTCCTAAAGACGCCTCCTGGCGTCCCCAGACTCTCTTACCTGTCGATTGTAATCATCGATAAGAGAGTGATCCAGGATGTCTCTAGCAGGCACCCAACTTCTCTCCTCCGGACCGTAACCCTCCCAGTCCACCAAGTACTGAAATCTGCGTCCCCTCCGTCTAGAGTCCAGAATACGATTGACCGAATACGTGGGTTCCCCATCTACGAGTCGCGGCGGTGGGGGGGACCGGGGCAGGCGGATTAATCGGGGAATGAAATACAGGCTTTATTTTGGATACATGAAAGGCGGGATGAATTCTCCTGTACGCTGGAGGAAGTTTGAGGCGGACTGCCACCGGACTAATGATCTTGGTGACAGTGAACGGGCCAATAAATTTGGGAGCCAATTTATTAGAGACGGACCAGAGAGGAATGTTCTTGGTAGAAAGCCACACTTTTTGACCCACGACGTATACGGGAGGCCTAGCCTAGCTTTAAGCGATCGGCTTTAGCCTTGGTGCATGCCCCCACTTGGAGTAGAGTCTTGCGGGCTCTAGTCCAAGTGCGGTGACACCTCTGGACAAAGGCATGAACGGAGGGGACCGCGACTTCGGATTCCAGACTGGGAAAAATAGGTGGCTGGTAACCTACACTACACTCAAACGGAGATAGGCCCGTAGCTGATATTGGTAACGTATTGTGGGCGTACTCCACAATTGACAGTTGTTGGCTCCAGGAGGAAGGATTCTTGGAAACCAAACATCGCAACACCCTTTCCAAACCTTGGTTGGCTCTCTCGGTTTTACCATTGCTCTGGGGATGAAACCCTGAGGACAGATTTACAGTCGCTCCCAGTAATCTACAGAATTCACGCCAAAATTTGGACACAAATTGGGGTCCCCTGTCGGAGACCACGTCTGTCGGGAGGCCATGTAAACGAAAGACGTGATCTACGACGGTCAACGCTGTGTCCTTGGCTGAGGGTAATTTGGGCAAGGGAATAAAGTGGGCCACCTTCGAGAACCGGTCCACCACGGTCAAGACTACCGTGTTGCCCTGGGAGGGCGGGAGGGCGGTAATAAAATCTAGTGCGATGTGGGACCAGGGTCTCGAAGGGACCGACAGCGGTTGAAGTAACCCATCAGGGGGTCGATTGGAAGTCTTACCAGTGGCACAAACCGAGCAAGCCAAAACAAAACTGTGAATGTCGCGAGCCATAAGTGGCCACCAGAATCGTTGCTTGACTAAGAATTTAGTACGGTTAACTCCTGGATGACAAGCTACATTAGAGTGATGCCCCCACTGGATGACGTTGGACTGTAATCCCTCCGGCACAAATAATCGATTTGGTGGGCACCCGGGCAGAGGCGTTACCCCTTCTAAGGCCGTCTTGACCTTCGATTCGATCTCCCATGTGAGTGTGGAGACCACTAATGTCTTGGGTAAAATACACTCGGGAGTAGACGGGCGTTCGGAACGGTCAAAAATACGCGACAAAGAATCGAGTTTGATGTTCTTGGAACCCGGGCGGGTACAAGAGAGTAAAGTGAAAACGTCCAAAAAAAAGTGCCCACCGAGCCTGCCTAGAGTTCAACCTTTTGGCAGTACTAATATATTCTAAATTCTTGTGGTCGGTCCATACTATAAAAGGAACCCCCGAGCCTTCTAACCAGTGGCGCCATTCCTCCAATGCCATCTTGACTGCCAACAATTCTCGGTTACTAATATCATAATTGCGTTCAGCAGGGGATAATCGATATGAAAAAAATGCGCATGGGTGCACCTTGTCGTCTGAGGGAGAACGTTGGGATAACACCGCACCTACCCCCACCTCCGACGCGTTGACCTCCACCACAAACTGACGTGATGGATCAGGGATGATCAGGATAGGGGCTGAAACGAAGCAGCTCTTCAGTTTGGCAAACACAGCCTCGGCTGTGTCTGACCACCTGAACGTAGTTTTGGAGGAGGTCAAGGCGGTCAGAGGTGCGGCTAGTTGGCTGAAGTTGCGAATAAAACGCCGGTAGAAGTTGGCGAACCCCAGAAACCTCTGTAGGGCCTTATGGGAATCTGGACTTGGCCACTCTACCACAGCCTTAACCTTCTCGGGATCCATGCGTATTCCCTCAGTCGACACGATATACCCAAGAAACGGAAGAGACTGTGCATGAAACGCGCATTTCTCCGCCTTGACAAAAAGCCCATTCTCTAGCAACCTCTGAACCACTCGTCAAACGTGCTGCACATGTTCCTGGAGAGAAGAGGAAAAAATCTATATGTCGTTCAGGTAGACATATATGAATTGGTCGATCATATCTCGCAGCACGTCGTTGACGAATGCCTGGAAGACCGCTGGGGAGTTGGACAGCCCAAAGGGCATGACCAAGTATTCAAAATGCCCCCTTGGGGGTGTTAAAAGCGGTCTTACATTCATCCCCCTCCCTGATACGGATCAAATGATAAGCATTACGTAAGTCCAATTTCGTGAAAATCGATGCTCCCTGTAACCACTCGAAGTCTGAAGACATCAACGGCAAAGGGTAAGTATTCTTTACCGTGATGTTGTTCAGTCCCCGGTAATCAATACAAGGTCACAGCGATCCGTCTTTCTTCCCCACAAAAAAGAACCCCGCCCCCGCTGGAGAAGAGGAAGGGCAGATGAACTTCAAAGCTAGAGAATCAGAAATATATTTCTCCATAGCCTCCCTTTCTGGGACAGAAAGTGAATATAATTTGCATTTAGGCAGAGACTTACCTGAAAGTAAATCTATGGCACAGTCATAGGGACGATACGGAGGAAGAGAAGCAGCACGAGACTTACTGAACACTTCCTTCAGGTGGAGGTACTCCGCGGGCACGTTAGACAAATCCAGTGCCTCTTCCTGAAAAACAGACATAGAAACAGACGGACAAGCAGACACTAGACAAGACTCATGACACTTGTTACTCCAGGCCAGGATGGAATTTAATTGCCAGTCTATTTTGGGGTTGTGCAGGAGGAGCCAGGGGTGACTGAGTACTATGGGTGCAAGAGGAGAGTCAAGGATGTAGAAGGAGATGGTTTCTGAGTGGTTGCCTGATGTGATGTGTGAAATGACCGGCAGTCTCTGTCCATTGAGGGCGTGAACCGTGATGTGGTGCGTGAGGGGTCTGAGGGAATCTGAAGTCTGCGTGCTAGTGCATTGTCCATGAAGTTATCTTCAGCCTCAGAGTCAAGAAGTGCTCGACAGTCGTGAGTCTGTGCTGACCATCTTAGTCTTCCCGGCGGAGATCCCACCCGATAGTAGCCTCATACTTACTACCGGGCTTGGCCTTTTACCGGACAGATGTAGGCGTGATGACCGCCCGCCCCCCCCCCCCCCCCCCCCCCCCCCCGCAGTAGAGGCACAGACCCAGGGACCTCCGCCTCTCCTTCTCCTCCCAGGAAAGCCGAGCTCGCCCTACCTGCATGGGCTCGTGATCGTAGGAGGGGCTGGCCACGTCCCCGCCGCTGACTCAAACGTCTGTCTGAGCTCTCGGTGTGGAATTGGGTAGATTCCGTCGATCCACTCGTGTCAGTCGTGCATCTACCCTCAGTGCCAGCTCAATGAGTCCATTGAGTGAGGTCGGAAGGTCCAGGGCGTAGATCTCCTTCTGGACGCGGTCAGCCAGCCCATGCAGGAACATTTCCCACTGCGCCTCCTCGTTCCATCGTCGATCCACCGCCAGGGTGCGGAACTCGATGGAAAAGTCTGAAACGGATCTCTCTCCCTGACGTAATTCAGCTAGCATTTTAGCCGCCTCTCTCCCGGCCACGGCCCGATCAAAAACCCATTTCATCTCGGCAGAGAGTGTCTGGAACGAGGCACAGCATGGATCTTGATTCTCCCACACCGCCGTTCCCCATAATGCCGCCCTCCCAGTGAGCAGGGTTAACACAAATGCCACCTTGGCTTGTTCGTTGGAGAAAGTCCTGGGTTGAAGAGAGAAATGCATATTGCATCGTGTTAAAAAAGCTCTACAGAAATTCGGCTCACCCGAGTAGGTCTCCGGAATGGCGAGGCGTGGTTCCGGCTGGGAGGGGGTCTCCGGTGATGTGGGAGGAACGGGTGGTGTGAGCGGCGCAGTGGGAGCTCGTAGAAGCTGTAGTTGCTGGGTGAGCTCGGACACCTGCGCCACCAAAACCTGAACAGCGCGACCAGTGTCGTTAAGATTCCCTTCCTGGGAGTCCATCCTTCGAGCACTGGCACTGAGGAACTCTTCCAATGCCGTTGATGGGTTACTCGCTGCTTCCATGGGTGTTCAGATCGTTATGTCACGGCAGAAGTAAGGACAGGAAGCAGTTGCGAGTAATTGATGTTTATTAAGAGAAGTATCATCAGGCTCGATGATGGTGGGTGGGGGACCTCAATGGCAGCACAGACAGGTGAGGAGGTGATTGAGTGTGCTGGTGAGGAATCCGCGTGATGACTGGTAAATCCAAAAGCGACCGAACAGGAACAAGACACAATGAAGCAGAGCTGGTTGAACACAGACAAGAAGCACGCAGGACCTCTAACAACGATCTGACAAACAAGAGACGAAAGACGGGGCATTAAGTAGGCTGGTGGAATGAGCTGCAGCTGCCGCTGATCAGATGATGAAACATGAGACGAGCAGGAGACGGTGCATTCATGAACCGTGACAATTATGCACAGAGCTAATGGAAGTGCAACTACCCATGTTAATCTTGTCATTACATATTTTACCAATTGGATTTCAAAGTATGATTAACTCTTTCAAGTACGCCTGATGATTGTAGTAGTTCTGTGCAATGAAATTGGCATCACTGTTCCTGAAGTCTAAGGCTTCCTGACATTCCTGACCTGTAAAGTGTGTCTTTAGCCAAGTATTTTAACCTTAAAGAGAGCAGTATCCTTTGCTAATTAAAATTATAATATAACTGAAACATCCTGAAATAACCTTTACTTTTAGAAAGAGTTATAAAATTGTATTGCAAGCATAAATGAAAACCCTTCGCAGTTATGTATTTTGATCTCCATGTTCTTGAGTTAACACAGATGTCTTGTGAAAGATTTTTCCAGTAGTCTGATAAAGCAAGTGCTAGCTGTTTCAGTTCCTTAAAAACTATTCCAGCCTCAAGAGTCCAGTCATTAACAGCTCTTTTAACAAATTATAGCTAATTGTTTACAGCTGCGAAATCTCCAAAAAGAATCGCAGCTCTTGAATGGTTTTAGGATTTATGTGTGTTCAAACATCTCTGCTAGATGTTACTGTATACACCTCTATTGATGTTGAATCAAAATCTTTCAGAATGCTATAAAAACTACTTTAGCCTTTTCAGCTTTCTGCACTGTGGCGTTAATCAATTATAATCAACTATCAAGTATTACTACTTAATAACTTCTGCGTATATGATCTTAAAACACTTTTTAATGTTGTCATGTTCTCAGAAGTTAACAGAGGACACCATGACACAGCAGGAAGCAGGAGATGAAGTGGTGATAAAAATGTGCAGGGTTATTGAATAATCTATGTCCTTTACTTTGTCTGACCCGCACAAATTCAAGTGTTATTATACCAAACCGAAAGCGAAGGAAAATTATTGCTTCACATTGTCCTGTGACATTAAAAACCTTGAAATGGAATTGAAACTTGTGAAGACAAATAAACCACACAGTTGTGAGATTAAACAACAATAGCAAGCATCGCAATAGCAAGGAAAGTAAATTAAATATGAAAATAGAAAAAAACTGACTTGAATAAATTATTAAATGACAAACTATATAAATGAATAACTAACGATGTTATGTTTGTTCTTTTGAAGCTACACACAAACAATTACTAATAAAGGAGTAGTTCACCCAAAAAAGAAAATTAGCTGAAGATTTTCTCACCCTCAGGTCATCAAAGATGTAGATGAGTTTTTTTCTTCATCAGAACATATTTGGATAAATTTAGCATCATATCACTTGCTCACAAATGGATCCACTGCAGTGAATGGGTGCCATCAGAATGAGAGTCCAAACAAATGGATGGATTATAGACTGAGAATTTTAGCCAGAAGATAAAAACATCTTTATGAATTTGTTTCTTACAAACATTGTTTTTCACTTCACAAGACATTAATTGATGGACTGGAGTGTCGCAGATTATTGTGATGTTTTTATCAGCTGTTTGGACTCTCATTCACAGCAGAGGATCCATTGATGACCAAGTGATGCAATGCTATCTGTTCCCATGAAGAATTTTCAGTTTTGTGTGGACTGTTCCTTTAAGAATCCTGAGATCCTTCACTGCAAGACGATCAACATCAGTCCTCACAGAGCAAAGTAGTTAGATGTGATATCCGTATCTGCCGGGCAAAGTGAATCGATACACATTAATAATTTGTGTTCATTTGAGAAGGGGAAGAGAGGAGTGTAAGTAACACTGCATTATACAAACCTGGTTGACGTGAATATTGATGATGACACTATGCATAAATTTAGCAGTCTAAGTGCTCATTATTAAATATCCACCATTAAACAACACATTGAACTGATCAGACATTCCAGTAACGAATATTTTGGGGAAAAATTTGTCTCCAGAATTTAGCATAATATAACGAAACCCATCTTTGGGGTCATATGGGGACATGCAAAGTTCGTAAAATTATATATATGTGTATGTCTGTATGTATGTAATGTGTGTGTGTGTGTGTGTGTGTGTGTTTGTGTGTGTGTGTGTGTGTATATATATATATATATATATATATATACATACAGTACAGACCAAAAGTTTGGACACACCTTCTCATTCAAAGAGTTTTCTTTATTTTCATGAATATTATTGTAAAAGTATTTATAAGCAATTTCTCTGTGTGGTTTTGCATGCTGAAGTGAAATGGAAAAATGCAATAACTCGACTGTTGGAATGAAAAGTATCCTAGACAGTTGCCAGTCTTTGAAAACAAGTCAGTATCACAGAAAGAAATATTTGGAATGTTGTTCTGGCTGATGGCAAACTGTATATCACATGCATGCATGCTGAAACGCCTCAGGCTCTATTCCAAAGCTGTTCCGTTAATGTGACTTAAATCAAATCTTGTTTGCCTACTATTTGTAACTGCCCTAAATCTGCCCCGACCAGTGGCTTTTGAACATTTTTTTGGCTGGGTATGTTAACAATGTCTGCTTTTGTATGTATTTATTCATTGTAAAACAACTCCCATTGGTTGGAGCAATGTTTTCATGGGTTATGAATCTTGGTCACAGAAAGTAGGTGTTTTTTTATTTCTCTCAGACATGCTGGCCTATATTTTGTATTTGGCCAATAAGAGCAGCGGGGCAGTCACGTGACAGATGCTTTACAAGCATTTTTCTAGTGTTTTCTAAATGCTTGTTGCTCCAGGATTTCATATTACTACCATTTTTGTCTATCCTATCTGCTCTCTCTCTCTCTCTCTCTCTCTCTCTCTCTCTCTCTCTCTCTCTCTCTCTCTCTCTCTATATATATATATATATATATATATATATGTAAACACACAGCAACCACCTTGATTTATGGAACATCTCTCTATTGTAAACTAGAGTGTTTGATGGTGTGGGTGCTGCATTGTTCATGATTCAATAATATAAAGGAAGTAGCTCTTCCTGTTCCTGCTAAAACAGCTGTATGGCTTTAATAGCAGGTATTATCTGCACTGTGTGTGGTGGCATCATGCTTTTATATGTCAGCTTGGCTCCAGCCCAGCACATTACACTTTAATCATCTTTGTGTGTGTGTGTGTGTGTGTGTGTGTGTGTGTGTGTGGCTGATTGTATTCATAGTCACAAACACGCAGCTCTGTCTGAGGATGCCTGTTATTTTCTCTATCAGTGAGAAATGATGCGGGTCACGCTGTAAAATCTGCACCCGCCATCAATCACAGCAAATCTTACGCTTCTGTTTTTCCATAAAACGGTGGATTTGTATATTTACTGCTGCTCAGTTTTTGTGGCAATGTAGTCTAAGAAAAGTCAGTAGAAATACGGCCCATTGTTCTGGTAATATGAAGGCATTTTCTGTATTGTTTTTACAGGTGTTCTGTCAGTTTTTTTTATTTATTACACATTGTATTATGCATAACCCTTTTTTCATTTCATTTACTATTTAATGTTTTTTTTCTACATTATGATACCGGTGGCAGCTATATCACAGAGACGTGGTTGAGGAGTAATAATTGTTCTGTTCTTGATGGTTATCGATGAGAACGTTGTGTGATGTTCATGTGTCTGCTCTCAGGGAGCTGAACTTCCGTAACTTCACTCTGATTCAGCTGAACGAGGAGTTTTCTCGGGGTCGAGGGCTGGATGTGGGCGCTCGTGCTTGGAAGGGAGGAAACGTGCTGCTCTTCTTCTGTGACGTGGACATCTTCTTCACAGCCGACTTCCTGAACACATGCCGTCTGAATGCCCAGCCTGGTGAGAGCAGAGAGGAATATCTATATATATACAATACTTACAGAGCTGAGTCAATCTGGCAATTTGGGTACTAAAAAATGGCTTTGCATTAGAAACAATATATTGAACCAATTGGCTTCTGACTCAAATGCAGCTAGAGCTACTCTCGGAAATAACTTCCTTTATCCCAACGACTTCTGCATGGATTTATTCAGCTGTTGTCATGGTATTTAGCTGATGTATGAATCACTTCTCCAAGTGTGGCCTAATAGACTAACCACAGGTGAAGAGATTCACACTCATCTATCAGCATGATCAGCAGCAACTGACAAGCATGTGGTTTAGTGATCAAATACTCTAGTCTATATTCTTATTGTGAAATATTTTGCTTGAATAGTGCACCTGTGCTAGCATTATTTAAAATAAATGAGTCCTGTCATATAAATGATTAAACGTGGCTTAAATGAAAATGTGTTGTATATGCTACTATTCAAAAGTTGGGGTTCATTAAGAATAGTTTTTAAGGAAATTAATACTTTTATTCAGCAAGAGTGCATTAAACTGATCAAAAGTGACATTAATGGCATGTATAATTTTTTATCGTTTAAAATAAGAATGATTTCTGAAGGATCATGTGACACTGTAAACTGGAGTAACGATGCTGAAAATTCAGCTTTACATCACAGGAATAAATTACATTTTAAAACTAGGGCTGTCAAGTGATTACAGTTTTTAGTCAATGTAGTTTTCTGGTTAATTAATAGAATAAGTCAGACTTAAATTTTGGCTTAGAAATGACCCCTCCAGAAAGTCATTGTTGTTTTAAATGAGAAAAGCATTGAATAGACATAATAAAAAGTAGCATTAGAAAGAAATATTTAGATTCAGCATTGAATTTATTACACATAAACTTTTTAGGCTTCAGTGTAAAAAAAAAAAAAAAATGCATTAATGTATATTTACATAGACGTAAAGAGGTGCCAGGAATGCATTTAATACGTTTTAAATGGACATTATCGGGTTGAATTAAAAAAAAAAATATTGAAATGAATAAAAAACTAAATAATAATTAATACTCTAATTATGTAACCAAAACTGCAATGCTTTCGTAGTTTTAATGTTTATTTTTTCCATAATTAATCTCACAAGATTAATTTGACAGCTCTATTCAAACATTTAAATAGCTATTTTAAATAGTAATAATATTTCACAATATTACTGTTTTTCCTGTGTTTTCGATCAAATAAATGCAGCTTTGGTGAACATCAAAATCATAAAAAAAATCTGACCACTCCAAACTTTTGAAAGACCATTTAATGATATGTATCATAAGCAGCTGTGTGATCTGACTCTGTTTTAGGAAAGAAAGTGTTTTACCCCGTCCTCTTCAGCCAGTACAACCCAGCTGTGATTTACGGCAGTCGCGATCACATCCCCCCTGTGGAACAGCAGCTGGTAATGCAACTCTTAAAATACTGATGGATTGATGCGTTGTGATGGAACACAGTCATCACGCTCGTTTGGCATTGATATTCTGAGCGTGTAGATGATAAAGAGCCTGATTAAATGTACTGATAATGCAGAAAGCTGACATGAGACCAGGGGCCAAAATGACATTTGCCACACTTGCTCATGCTGATTGAACTGAGAAAATCTATTAGCTGAAATATTTCTTACTCGCTAAATTTCTTTCTTACTGTAATACTTCTTACATGACTACAATAGTTATATGGAAAAAAATGCAGTTTTTCCAGTTGTGTCAGTTTTTATCCTTTCAGATAATGATTTATTTAGGTTTTCATTAATGATAGTTGCACTAATTTGAAGGGTTTTTATCACATCAGTTTATTATGTAGTTACTGGCAGTTTTATTTACTCTCCAAAAGCAATTTCACACACATTTGGTGCTTGGCAAGTGTTCATTTTGGACTGTGAATGAGACCGCAGACAGCAGCAGACGACTATATAAGAGTATTTCTGTGTACTTCACGATTCATTCTTTTACAGATCATTAAGAAAGACACCGGCTTTTGGAGGGACTTTGGCTTTGGAATGACCTGCCAATACAGATCCGATTTCATCAATATAGGTAATCGTCCTATGAAGCAGCTGTTGACTGACGTGAAATAAATTCATTTATACGGCTGATCAAATGAATGTAATTAAGAGCAGCTGTTGCAAGCACAAGTATTTTAGAAATAAAGGACAAAGTTGTTACTGTCTAGAATTTGACCTATACCCAAATGTAAGGTCATTTTGTATGTAAAAAGCACTTGAAACACTTACGCAGAGATGCAATGAGAAGAGAACAGGTCCCACCTGTGGGAATCAAGCGGTTCCCACGACTTCACCGTCCTCCTGTCTAGACATGTGTGACATCACGTGATACAACAGTTTTAGCTGATATAGATAATGATGTTTAGTAGAGTATATGCACTTCAGGAAACACATGAACAGACGTCTCAACAGACAGAAGGCAAAAATCCAAATGCTCCATTAAGGAAGGCAATACTTCATTTATACGCACAACTAAACAAATACATAAGCTACATCATGTAAGCATCAGTAAGATTTATGTTTTCAAAGGAGTCTCTTATGCTCACAAATTCTGCATTTATTTGCTCAAAGATAATAAAAAAATCCTTATATTGTGAATGTTGTTGCAATTTAAAATAACTGATTTCTGTTTTAATTCCTATGATATAAAGCTCATGATCATGAGTCACATGATCTTTCAGAAATCATTCTAATATGCTGATTATTATCATCAATTTTGAAAACAGTTGCGCTGCTTCATATTTTAGTGGTAATAGTGATACTTTTTTGAGGAAATATCATTCATATTAAATAGATTTGACTCTTTACTGTCACTTTTGATCAGTGAAATATAAAATGAACAAATATCCAGACAGGATCAGGAGCACAGGAGCAGCTGTTTGTCCTGAGGAAAGTTCAAGCTTCTCTTTAACAACAACAGGACATGCATGTAAACAAAGAAAGAACAGTTTCTTCCTGCAGATGAATTATTATTATATTATTACAGCTGGCAACATTAACAACACAGTGGTCAAATTTGAAACTATTTTTGCATGATCTGGTGCTAGATACACAAAACATTCTCACCCCCCAAAAAAATTTAAATCTGTCATCATTTACTCAAACTCCTGTGACTTTAGAAATTATCATGGAAGTCAATGGGAACAAAACGATTTCAGTATCTTGAGAAAGAATGGCATTAAATGCTTGAGCTCCACCTCTGTGCTGCGTGAGTTAATCCATGAAATGACATGATGTTGACGGTCATTCCCCACATTTTGACGGTCTCCTCCTCTTACAGGTGGTTTCGATGTGGACATCAAGGGCTGGGGCGGCGAGGACGTCCACCTGTACAGGAAGTACCTCCACAGTAACCTGCTGGTGGTGCGTGCCCCGTCACGAGGTCTCTTCCACCTGTGGCATGAGAAGCACTGCGCTGACGAACTGCCTCCGGACCAGTACAAGATGTGCATGCAGTCCAAAGCCATGAACGAGGCCTCGCACGGCCAGCTGGGGATGCTGCTCTTCAGACACGAGATCGAGGCACACCTCCGCAAACAGAAGCAGCGGAGCGGAGCTAAAAATCCTTGATGGATGTGACCTCTTCTTTATGTGCTCTTAAAGGGACAGGTGGCACAAAAATAAAACACTGATGAAGCTTTGTGACATTTGACGTAGTTTGTTCTGTGGAAGCAGAGCTCTGGTGGTTTTTTCACTGTTTTTACAAAAATTCAAAAGTAGTGTTGTCAAATGAGTAATCGCGATTAATCGCATTCAAAAGAAGAGCTTTTGTTTACATAATATATGTGTGTGTGCTGTGTATATTGATTATGCATGTATAAATAAATACACTCATATATATTGAAAATATTGATAAATATTGAAAATATTGAACATATTTCTCTTAAATATATATACGTGCATGTTTGTGTATATATATAGACATAATATTATATGCAATACACACACATATTATACATTAAATAGACAAAAACCTAAACTATTTTGGATGTGATTAATCGTTGATGATGAGAAACGTTCTGAAGAATTGAATCTTTTTAGTGAATCGCATCACAGAACCAGTCTGAATGATTCGTTCGTGAATCAGACTGATGTGTGATTTCGACTCCGTTTCAGTTGTATTGGTTTAGAAGTGCTGGAATATAGTATAAAAATAAGGACAGGACACTGCCATCCAAATGTTTTTGAAATAAATCTGATACTGTTTTCCAAAGAAGTCTCTTGTGCTTACCAAGTGCCCATTTGTTTGATTAAAAAATACATGTTTCAAAAATGTTTCAAAAGATTTATATTTCAAATAAATGCCGTCCATTGAACTTTTTATTCATCAAAAAGTCCTGAAGAAAATGTATCAGGGCTTCCACAAAAATATGAAGCAGCAGAAAAGGTGTTAGCATAGACACTAATAAGAATCTTTATTAATAACTGAGCACTAATAATAATTGACAATAACTGAGAACCAAATCAGCATATTAGAATGAATTCTGAAGGACCATGTGACACTGAAGACTGGAGTAATGATGCTGAGAATACAGCTTTGTGTTACAGGAATAAATACATTTTAAAACATATTCTGAATTGTAATAATATATCAGATTATTACCCTTTTTGCTGTATTTTTGATTAACAAATTCAGCCTCAGTAAGCATAAGAGATTTCTTTTCGCATGGAAAAAAGCATCCTGTGCATTCTTCAGAAGTTCTCCTTTTATGTTTCACAGAGGAGAGAAAGTAATTTGGTTTGGCATGACACTCGGGCGAGTAAATGATGACCGAGTTCATGTCTGTTATGCATGAGAGGGGAAGTGAAGACATTATACAGCACTGCCTCAAACTGATTCACGCACAAATACAAACCCAAACACTGAGATAACCAGGAACAGAGCAGCACACACACATTCCCTCAAGACGAGATAGTCATGTGTGGGTGCGCAGGAAAGACCTTCAAGTCTCTTGTGCATGATACAATATGATCACAGTATTATAGAGATGCAGCACATGATGAGTCTGTAATGCACTTCACATTGATAACCTGCAGTCTTTCAGAAAGTGTTCTGTACTATACTTACTGCTACAAATCACATTTAGACGAGACTTTGTGTCAGCTTTTTTCTGTGTTTGTTTTTTTAGAATACAAGAGTGAAAATGCCTTATTGCTATTAATGTATGTCATGGGTACGTCGTTTCTTAGTTGTGGATCGATGAGCGAGAAGATGATTGAGGCCTTAATGCATGAATCTAGATTTATGTGACGAGTGGTTCAAAGAACTGCGATTCATTTGATTCCCCTTGAATTATTAATGTTGTGGCGCCACCTTGTGATGCTGTCTGTCAGTTTGACTTGATGGTTTTACAGGGGGACTGCGATATGACAACACATCAAAGTTAAGAAAATCACATTCTAATTTAGACTCTAAAGAGACAAAGAATTGTGATGTTTTATATAACAAAGAATTTTGTTTGGAAAAAGAGTATCGAGAGTGCTGAAAATTATCAGTATTTGTAAGAGGCTTTATTTAAGTGACCCTTCCAAATACTTTTATTTGTGCACAATTTATAATCTTCAAATTTAGCCTAATTTGACTGAAGTTCAGGCAGAATACAAGCCTGTCAGGTATATAAGACTTCGGGGTGCAAAGCACTCTGTTTTTCTCCTAGTGCTGTGCAGAATAGTTTAATATAATTATTTATTGGGGGACAATATTTTTTATTTTATTTTTTTTAAACCTCACCCCCAAACCCCAATGCTTGTATGTTATGTATTCTTTAAATGTTTTGTTTTGGAACTAATTCTCTCTGATTTATTGTAAATGAAAAGTAATTTAGATTTTATTTGTAATTTTTTAGGACAAAGCAAAATAAAACGAAGGGAAAAAAAATTATTTTCAGACGTCATTATTTACTAAAACACCATCGACTATGAATGAAAATGATATGTCCAGACTGAACCACTAGATGGCAGTATAGCATTAATATAAGTCGTCCTGACATCTATTTGGCTTGTCATATGTACTGTGATTTTTGAACATTTTTAACAATACACTTTTTTTTTACATAAAAATTTTTTTTTTACTGATTTAATTTAATTTAACTAATTTAATATATATTTTTTTACTGATTTCATATGACATTGTGAGGAACAACAAAATGGCTCAACAAAGTAAAGATAGATTTACATCATGATAAAAGTCATGATAAAGCTGCACAATATTGATAGGACACTCAAATTGAGTTATGAATGACATTTGAGTATCAATGATTAGCATTTTTTCCCTAAATATAAAGCACTACTTTTCCAATAAAACACTGCTCATATTTATTTCTTGTATATTTCTGTTATTAAATTATTACATTATTAATTTTTACATACTTTATTGTAAATATTAGATCTTACTACTCACTATTTATATTTCTCACCAGCTTCTGTCTCTAATTAATATTAAAAACTGTTACAATAAATGAATATATATGTGTGTGTGTGTGTGTGTTGAAATTATTTTTTTTCTCAGGCAGTCATTGCCTAGTCATGAATGATATAGATGTAATGGTATAGGCGTGTGGGGGCGTGGCTTAGACCGAGAGACGTTGAACAGCGTGACAGACAGCGCAGTAGTGTGGAGTCCAAAGACTCTCGCGGCTATTTAATCGCACCGCCGGCTCGTCATTGTTTATTCTTAACCTCATGCATTGAAATGGTGATCTTATCTAAGGAACGTCAACCAAACGGCTCGCTGTGCCTCCTCTCCGGCTGATTATTAGTCGCCATTGCGCAGTCAATGTTATTAAGAGTGTTTGCGCTCGCGTTGGTGCGCGTCGCTGCAGATCAGTAGAGCACTAACCCTAGAGGTCTGTTTACACTGAGGAAGCCTTAAATTAAGCCTTTATCTCCATAACCGACCCACAGAGGGACACTGACACCATGTTTGAAACCAGAGGAATCCCCTTTATATTGCTTGACGTCGCGTGCCTAATACTCGGTAAGCACTGTTTTAATAACGTAGTCTTGCTTGTATTTCCTGAATTGATATGGATACATTGTCTCAAGTCTTATAGCGAAGTGAGAATAATTCAAAACGTTGGCGCTATTATGTGTTGTACAGATAAGATATAATGATGCAGTATACTGATATATAAATATATTAAAGACGTGTCAGTTGTTTTAGATGCATGTAGCAATGCACGTTATTTAATTGCATGGGATTCAACATTGTAACAATGGTACTGACATATAAACCACATACACCCATAGTGTGCGTCATAGTGCGTGCTTGCCTTCATCTACACGATCTATCAGAGTTTCCATGATATCAGGGCGTTACCTTTAATGCAGAGTTTATTATGCATAATAATGACTCCGGGTATAAAGGAATACACGTGAAACATCACTGAATATCACTTAAAAAAATTACAGCTTATTTTAAACCCCATGTACTTTACTTTAATACACACACACACACACGTATGTAGTAGGTGGGGCTACTTGTTACCATTTTTAACCCCAGTACATATTTTATTTAATATTTATAACATCCGTTTCTGTATAACAACATGCATTAAAGTCTTAGTTTACAAAATGATTGTCTATTATAAAGATTCATTGAACACACCTGCTGTGACAACATGCCCCAACAGCAGATCTAATGTTGTCACACTATATGGGGTATGTTGTCACAATGTAACCTGAAACCTAAAAAGGTAACATTTAAAACGATCATGTAATCGTTTAACTAACAGATATTATACTCCGTTGTATGAATTTCTGACATATACATATGACAACTTTCTTGCAAATATCCCAATGTGAAAACTTGCCCCACTCTCCATTATAATGCATGATAATGTGATTTATTCCTGTGAAGATGTTGTTATTATTTCAAATCCTTATCCAAAAATTCACAAATGACTGAACAAGTCTTGGAAACTCTTTGGTCAAATTATGTGGGAACCGTGTGATTTAATTAACGATTATAAGCCGAATCTAGTTATTCTCTAATAATCCCTGCTCAGTCCTACAGCGTTTATGATGTAAGTTTTGATCTGTATTTATCTTGGAATTTTCCATGCACTGGAGGAACGTTTTTAATAATTTCATGTTTTTACACAGGGAACAAACAGATTGGACTTTCCACAAAGTATCCATGAGTCACTTTCATATGAAGGCTATTTGTTCTTGTTCTTTGATAAATGTGCCAAGATGGAGGAAAGATTCAGTATTTTTGGAAGTATTTTAAGTGTAATGAAGTATAATATCCGAACTAGAGTTTGTATTGTGGTAGTATTGGTAACTTATAACACATACTGATCATATTGAGAAGTGGCTCACAATTATGACTGTCAAGCAGATACTCATATATCAGGTGCCTTCCTTGATTTTCATTCGCAAATGCATATTTACATACCACTGGTATCACTTAAACACCGACTATGGGAATACACAGAAGAGTAGAGCCATACTGACAGCCCAGAGGCTTTCCTAATAATGTTTGGTTTGGCATTTTAATTACAATGGAGCTTCATTGGAGCAAAGAGCAAGTCAGCGTCGCCTCAGCCCAGCTCTTCCTTCTTTCAGCTTGAGCAGCCAGCTTTATCTATACGTGTGCGTATGTCACATGCACTTAGCATCAGTAACAGAGCCACAGTCTTTTCCTGGGAGAAGAGCCTCAGGCTCTATGAATGAGGGTTTGTGTTGTTTTCCAATAATGCTTTGCAACAGCTGCAACAATAGGCTGAGGCTTCAGAGGATTCAGAGTTTACATACAAGCTCTCATGTTAGACTTTACACCGTCAGGTCACATTAGTGCAGTATGGGATAGACAAAGACACATTAGTGTCAGCTAAAATTTAGGAGACTGTATGTGACAAAAGTAGTGCGTCTGGAATGAGTGCACTAAGAAAGGAAGATAGTAAGTGTAATGAAGTGTTTGAAGCATGATTCATTTAGCCCTTGATGTTGGGAGATTGATGATAAGGTGGTGCTAATTTCTTAAGTCCTATCAATTATTGATAATTGGTCAGGGTGATGCAACTGTTTTGATACCGTAATTTACAAAATGCATAATAATTAATAATACTCTAATCTTTTTTTAGGATGCTTTTAACAAAACCGCTTCACTGCTTTTTAATATTTGAAAAACCTTTGTTCACCAAAATCACTGTCATGTGGTGCGACCATGTAGAAACATGCAGAAAAAGAAAAACTAGACAGGAAATGACATCATAGAGACCCCCATAAATGTCAAGTTCTGTACGTTTATTAAATTAGCCTATAATTTAGGTTAGTTCAGGATGCAAAATGTCATGTGGTGCGACTCAAAAGTAATATTTATGGTTTAATTCATGATATTTAAAGAAAATGTTAGATTTTTCTTGATTTTATGTTTTTGTATAACATTTAAATGGTTTTATGACATTTTATCTGATGAGTACGCCACAAGTTATTGAATGTAAACTTATTTTTAAAAACCGCATGAAACCAACATAAACATACTGTGTGCATTTCTAAGAACTGTTTTTTATTTTTATCCTTTAGGTATTCATTATTGTGGACACTGTTATAGGTCATTGACCTTTTGTTCAACGGTCATCAGACACTATCAACTTTACATATGGCACTTTAAAATAACAGATATTCAAAGTCACAATCTATGGCAGCACCTGTCAGGTGTGCTCGCTGAACAGTCTTTGTCATTATAAATGCACAGCCGTTATGTAATCTTTATCTCTTAGGTGGCAGCAGCCGTTCATCAACACTGGAAACCAGCCCTTGCATTTGATTGGTTGGTGGACCCTTTATCAAATTGTTTACCCATTGTTAACCCTTCTTCACCTACAGCTGGCCTCCCGCTTGCAGCATTTAACCTGGTTAAAATCAAACCGTATCAGCGGGGCTTTTTCTGTAATGATGAGAGCATCAGCTATCCCTTCCACTCCAGCACAGTCACCTCTACTGTGCTCTACACAATGGGCTTCACACTTCCAATTTGTATTGTAAGTAATCCCAGATAACAACCACACAAGACATGCCCAGCGTCTTCCCTCACAAATCTGTAGTCTGCGCTGAAGCTTGTTTCAAAGGATATTTGGCAATTCATCTTGAGATTTTAATGGGCTGTTGCAGTCACATTTAGAATGAACAAACAGACAAATAGACACCATAGAGCAGCTGTTTCAACATGACTCCTGACCACTGAAGAGGTGCAAAATGCAATTTCAACATTGGCTTTATTAGGTGGATTGAAAGCAGCTTCATCTGGGATCGCATTTGGACATTTAACATTGTGTCTACGTTGGAAGAGACCTCTTTTGCTTGACGTGTCTACGCTGGAAGTGCTGTAGCTGCAAGCATCTATGTGACACTTCAGTAACAGTAAAATTAAATTCCTTGTATGGGTAATTTTGTGGTAGTAAAATAATATTGCACTTAAAGGGATAGTTCCCCCTCAACCTCATGTCCTTCTAAACCTATAAGACTTTGGTTAATTTTTGAAACATAAATTAAGAAATGTTTTTTTTTCTTATTGAAACCTAAAAGGTTTCTGTTCCTCTATTGAAAGTCCAGGTGACCAAAACTTCTAAAAAGGTCATAAAGGCAACGTAAAACAAATCCATATGAATCAAGTGGTTGAATCCAAGGAATATAAATTTTTATCCTGTACGTTTGGAATATTATGATGCCTAAATTCATGTTCATATATATATATATATATATATATATATATATATATATATATGGTAAATATATATATATATATATATGGTAAATATTGGTTATCAGCCATAACATGAAAGTAATATGTGTATCACATGCGTATCTGGCCAAATTTTTTACTTAAGTTGTCCTATTTAATTGAAAACTACATTTTTACATATTTAAGAAATTCGTTCTGCATTTGTGCAATAAATAAGGCCCAATGTTACCAGAAATAACATTAAAAACATTAGCAGAATGCATTTCTTGAGAATTTGTTAAAGCTGTTGTCATGCTACAATACATATGCATACAGTTAAAAACAAAGGATGACCGGCCAGAAACCAAAGATCAAGCAGAAGTATCAGAAGAATGTGGCATGTCAAAATTAGAAACAGTCTTTCAACTGAAGGTGTGGCAAAAGACACTTCCAGTGTAGACTACAATTTAGTTGTGGTGTATTCTGATGCACTACTTGTGTTTAGTGCAGACAGTGTTGGGATAGAAACTTTTCGGCAGCTCATTTTCATCCATTGTTTCTTTGTGTAGGGGTACTCTGGGCATGTTGTTTTTCAATAACTTCTTAGCCAAGGATGTCCACCAAGTACAAGAAATAGCCTTAAAGTAGCTGTTTTAGATTAGCTCCGATTTGATGTATTTTGGGCTGGGAATGTATTTAAACGCCCCTTTTTAAAAGCAACTGGTTTTCATCAAGAGAGGGTTCATGGATTTACCAACCAAACCACAGAAACTTCCTGAATATGTTTAGGAAGGATCACCGTTTGGTCATATCTCAAGTACCCATGTTCAAGTGCCATGCTTACTTCATAATTAACTACATAAATATTTGTATCAAAACCGTTTTAAGATTAAATTCTAGACCTGATGGAAGAAATATCTAGGATATTGCGATCCATCTGGAATGTGATCCTAGTGGATAGTTGATATCTTCTGGAGCAATACAGATGGCATACTTTTTCCTCTAAAACATCTCCAAAAGTTTCAGCAATCCTTTCCATGAATAACCCTGTTTGACTTCTCTCCCATTATCCACAAGCTTGAGAAAACCTCAAACCTCCCATATTGCAAGGTTTGGGTTGGACCTCTAAGCAACCCTTAGCTTCCACTTGCCTGTCCAGTCCAGGCAGCATGCAAGCGATGATCTAAACGGCCTATAAAGTTACACCGATGTTCCTAATGACTCCGAAATCCCATACGTGCAGCCAGCACATCACAGAGCATGACAGTGCAGCTTTCACCGGAGAAGATACGGTGTAATTTTAGGAGACTTCAGTTGGCGCTAGTTAACCTGCACTGATCCACATGACTGATATTAGCTCTTAGCGGATTGAGCGGTTCATGGACTTTACACGCACACAAACATCTCAGCAGACCATATTCACTGCATGTTGGGTAAACGTCTTAATCCCTACCACATGCTTTGCTTCCACGCTTGAGTAACCTTCATGTCTCCGACAGGCTTGTAAAGTTTTTGCTGGTGGTGTCTAACCACAGTTACCCTTCTTGCACCTTTTTGATGTTTATGTTGCCACTTTAATGTTTTTAACTGTGGTGGAGCAGGATTTAAGAGCTCTTTTATAACATAATGGTGTGAAAAATAAAAAAGCCTTGTTCAAGCCTCTAAAGCCTTGTTCACACTGACCAAAGTGTTCAGCAAATGCGGCGACTAGCAATGGAAGATAGTAGAGTTTCTGGAAAAGTTAATGTTACTGTGAGTGTTTACAGTGTTCTATATGATACAGTCATATAATAAAATGATGCGAAACCATACGGAAAAAGTTATGGAAAACCGTATCTGCATAACATTGCTGTCAGTTGTGAACAGGGCTTGAAAGACAAAGAAAAATGAGGATTTCACACCATCTGCTAAATGTAGATGTTCAGACAAGATCTACTCATCACCATTAGTGTGCTGTTCAATCATCTGAGCTTTATATGACACGTTCCAAATAACTGGATAAAAAAAAACAAAGCAATAAAACACACTTTAACAACAATATCCTACATTACTTTAAAAACAAAGTGCAACTTTTAGCAAAATTCAACCTTGGCTGCCACACCACCTACTTGCTAACCCTTTGTTCATTGTGTTAAAGTAGAAAATTGAATGTCTCTCTAACTCACAGCTTTTCTTTCTGTTCGAGCACCTCCCAGAGGAGAACAGCCTTTACTTGAATTGGAGAGAATAGGGTGCGAGGCACTTTGTTAACCTCTGTTTTTCTTTTGTTTCTCTCACTGCTTTTTTGCTAGTTGGACTCCCATTTGCAATACTCACAATACAACACACATCATTCAAACGAGGATTTTTCTGTAACGATGACTCTATCAACTACCCATATAAAGAAGACACCATTTCTTATCCGTTATTAGGAGGAGTAATGATTCCTATCACTGTGCTTACTGTAAGTGCCCGTCTGTTTGTTACACTGGCAGCTCACACCCACTTCCTGTATCTCTCCCCTCCTCTCACTATGCCTGTAATGTGTGTTGTGTGCTTCTCTGCTCAGTACGTCTGTTCTCATGCCAGCTTGAGAAACAGGACTTTGAGATCTAACCACAGTTCAAAGGAGATTCAGTAGATAGATGCTTAAAGGGATGGTGCGCCAATTGAAAACTTGGAGTACATAGTCATAATGGCTACTTTTATGGTACAGGTTGAAGAGACAAGGCAACCAATAGAGTGGAAAGGATGTCTTCTGGTCTTCTACCCACATATATTTTCTCATGAAAGCCCATATACCACAGACAGTCTTGTGGTGAGACATTTAGACTAGAGTAGGAGTTTCTCTCTGTGGTTACATCCCATAACTGTTTCTTTAAAGCAGGCTTTTTTTATATTTTATGATAGCATATTCAATCCAGCACTGTCCTTTCAAGGGTATTAGAAACATCAGTTTGTTTAAAATGAGCTTTTCCAATATGTAAAACGTTTCCTATATACACACACACAGACATCTATATAACCTCACAGTCACCCATGTGAGCTAAAAGTAAAGCAAGTAAACAGAATTGTATCAACTTAATATACATTACCCAAGCTCTATACCTGATCGTTGAGCAAGCAGTATTGCAGTCACTAGACTGTAGTCATTTGTAGACACCATATTATGACAATTGAGATTTAAGGGACAGTCCATTCAGTAAGTTGTACTGGTCTTGAGAAGGACAAAACAACAGCACCAAAACACTCAAGTAAAACATAGCTTTTAATCCAAACATGGGTCACTGTGATGTTAAGGACATTTCAAGGAAATTCTTGTGATGGCTGCATTGTCAAGTGCTACTGTTTGATCTTGTCTTCTATTCTTGTACGTGTTGGACATCCTTATTAGATTCAGAAACAATCCTAAATTATTATAATCAAAACAATTAACACATTGTAACAAATGTTTTGACCACCTCATCAGAATAAAGAAAAGTAAATGTTTTTTTGCTTCCTCTTCCATCAGATGATCATAGGGGAGTGCCTTTCAGTCCATCTAAACCACGTCAAATCAAAGTCTTTCTGCAACAGTTATGTGGCCTGTATCTATAAGGCCCTTGGCACCTTCGTGTTTGGTGCCGCCATGAGCCAATCACTCACTGACATTGCCAAGTATTCCATCGGCCGGCTGCGGCCACACTTCCTGGATGTGTGCAAACCGGACTGGACGAAGATCAACTGCACAGGAGGGGCTTACATTGAGGACTTCAACTGCACTGGAGATTTAACCAAGGTCAACGAGGGAAGGTAGGTAACACCAAACAATATAGAATACCCAAGACGTGTCACTTGTATAGTTTTAAATGGGGAAACATGCAACACGTAGCCGCTCTATCACGAAATGAAAGAGCCAATCGCTAATCAGTGAAGTCAGCGTGTTAACAAAGGCTTTAGGACTGCGCATTCTAGCCTGAAAAATAAGCTTTTTTTAATCCTATTTGAGCAAAATGAACAATATTTATGATTAAGTTGTAAGATTTCATTGGTGATTTCAAATCTGAATTTAATCGTAAGCTTGGCGAAAAGTTTAGGAGAATTTGATGTTTCCCTAGTCAAAACTGCACTCATATGCTCGAGAGATATTTCAAAGATGACCACCAAGTGACATGAATTAGCTTAAAGGAACTTTGGTAACACTCCCTTATAGGTCACTAGTAGTTACTCGTTACCTTAAAGCGGTAGTTCACACAAAGATTTAAATTCTTGTCATTAATTACTCACTGTCGTTCCAAACCTGTAAGACCTTTGTTTATCTTCAGAACACAAATGAAGATATTTTAGATTTTTGCTGTACCACGTTCAAGGCCCAGGAACACTGTAAGGACATCGTTCATGTGACAAAGTGGTTCAACAATAACTTTATGAATCTACGAGAGAAGAAATGGATGAAAAAAGCCATTTCTGTTTTTTTTTTGCACACAAAAAATATTCTCATAGCTTCATAAATTTACTGTTGAGAGACTGATGTCACATGGATTATTTTAATGATGTCCTTACTACCTCTCCAGACCTTGAAGTGCGGCAGTTGCATTGTTGTGTATGCAGGGTCAGAAAGCTCTCAGATTTCATCAAAAATATATTAATTTGTGTTCTGAAGATGAGCAAAGGGACTAGGAATTAGATGTAGTTCTGAGGATTTACATGAAGGTGTCCAATAAGCAGCACTAGTTCTACTGTGACTTCATATGTTCCACGAGTACTTTAGATCTGGCATTGCACTGAAAAGAAACTCCCTCATTTACATTGAAATGAAGGGCTTTTCCAGTGTCTTTACCATGAACTCCTTTTGAGGTCAGTTGTCCACATTGTTGGCCACCCAGGCTCTTGGTGGAAATCTGTAGTTCACACGCTGTAGTGGTCTCTAATCCTGCGGTTAGCCATTTCAGAGCACGCAAGCTTTCTGTTTGGGTTCTTGGGCCAGACTCAAGGCCAGCAGTATCCCAGGCCCTCTCAGAATGCTCTCGTTCAACATAGGTGTGGTTCCCATCTCTCTCTCTCGGAAGAGCACCTCTTTTGTGTCGGTCGAGTGTTTACCTAGGAGACGAGGCCATTTATAGAGCAAATAAAGAGCAGTAGAAGGTCTGAGCCCAGAATAACCCAGATCACCTTTCACACAAGAGTGTTCTCCTCAGCAAAGTCTTCTTGATAGGCAAGCAAGTGTATTTGCATGTTAAAGGGTGAGAGAGTTATCCAGGACTAGGTATAAATGATTAAAAAATCTGAAGCAGCTCTTCAGTTCTTTGAGTCCGTGTTGCACTTTCGTTCAGTTTTATCCTCAGCTACTTACAGATATGCAGTCTGCAATGCGTTATTTTAGTTTCTCCACCTCGCAGATGATCGGCTTTAGCTCTGCTTTGTCTCTCGTCTCATGACTGGGTCTGTAATTCAATCAGCAAACAAGAACATTAAGATCTGGCCTCATTATAACTTGCACACTGGCCAGATCTGGTTAAACTCTGTTTTTAAGTAGATTGATATGAAATGAGCATGTTTGCAGTGGTTGTATGGCAGTTTTGCAGCTTGAATGATTCAAGTTTTATTTGGCATCAGTCACTAGGCGGATGCTCCTAGTCGACAAGTGGCCTAAGTTTAAGTAAACAGGAACACACAAAAGCCTACCGGATAACCAGACCACCCTCCCTCTTTGACGCTTTCCGCACTTCCCCTGCCCCGACCCCCGCCGGTCAGCTCGTGTTTCCCCCGAGCTTGCCTTTATCACCCGGAAAAGGGTGTGTATGTGCTTTTTAAAGAGTGTGTTTACTGGGAGCAAATGGGACATTTCAAACTTCGCCTAGCGAGGGGTTCAATGTTAGGATTCCATCACACCAGTTTGTCAAAGCAATTCTTAGTTTGTGTTTACAGATTAGCAAAACAAATGTCAGCTTTAACTAAAGGCTTCATAGTGTTGCATAAGCACATGCCTACATGTAGTAGGTAATTAAACAGCCCTTCTGAGTTGCCCACATTGATTCTTCGATTGTTTTTGTTGCAGACTCTCGTTTTACTCTGGACACTCCTCATTCTCCATGTACTGTATGCTGTTCCTGGCAGTAAGTGTGTTTTATTTATGTTTTAACCCATATGTTAAGAGGATAGTCCACCAGAAATATATTATTGTCATCATTTTACTCCCCCTCATGTGATTCCAAACCTGTATGACTTGCTTTCCTCTGTGGAACATAGAAGACGGTAACAATTTAGTACAGGGACCAATTCTCACTATTAACTAGCTGCTTATTTGCATGCCTATTATTAAAATATTGGTTATTAGTACTTATAAAGCACATGTTCTATATGACCATATTATATATCCCTACTACCTTACTATTATTAAGCAGCAAATTGGGAGTTTATCGAGACAAAAGTCATAGTTAATAGTTTGTTAGTAGCAATAACGGGACCTTAAAATAAAGTGCGACCAAAAAGACCAATGCTGGTTTGGACCCTGTTGACTTTTATGAACAAACGGTTGATGTTTTGAAGAACTGATTCTTCTGTTATATAGAGGAAGAAAAAATGAAAAAGTAGTTTTGGAAGGACATGAGGGTGAGTAAATAACATTTTTATCTTGATTTAAAGTTTTTTCCTAAATGTATATTCACAAGGTATTTTCACACTGAATGAATAAATTATGTTCTTGGTTAATCAGGTAATAATTTAACTTCAATCAGCATTACAAAACCCAACAAGAAAACCAGGCCCAAACTGGTGCATTAAATACCATCATTGTTACTGAGTGACTAGGAAATAGGATAAATGTTTGTAGATCTATACGCTTTGCTTTGATTTTTCCATTGGAAAATACCCATTATCTGTCAGGCTGGGGTGTATTGATTCAGCGGCGTAATCTTATCATGAGTGTTTTAAGGACATGTGGCTTAAGTTCACAGCACATGTGAACCATGAAATAAACACATCAGACCTGGGGTCAATGTTCAGTGAAACTCAAGACAACATTGAATTAATTCTTTTTAAACTGCTTCCCTATCAAAAGTGTTTGACTCTTAATCCTGAAATAGACTGTTTAAATTCAGATAAGATTACAAGCAACCAGAAATAACCTAGAAATGATTCTTGAGCTTGTGTGCACTTTTTGGAGGGGGTATTTTTAGGTATTAACAGTGATTTCTGGGAATCTTTGCCCAGTGTGGGGTTGAGCGATAGGATTTCTTCCCATCAGCTTGTCAAAGTAATTCTTTGTTTGTGTTTACAGAGTTTCCAAACCTTTGATTTTAGGGTTTCATACAGTTACACAAGCACACGTCTACATGTAGTGGAAGTTAAACAGATCTTGTTTTGCCCACATTGATTCCTAGTTGGAAACTATCGTTCTACTCGGATCACTCCTTCAAACCTTTGAATGAGTAATGATTTTGACAACAAGACCTGTAAGGTGATAGCATAATGATTAATATTTAAGCATAATTCACATTTCTCTGAGGCCCAGTGTAGTGTTGACTAAAATAACTTCGGTTGGTTTCTGTGAAAGGAAGCCTGTACACGTCTGGTACATTGCCTCAGGCAGGAGATAACATGAAAAAAATTTCCATGTGGTAAACAGAGGAAGAATTAGGTAGCATGGGAACTGTAGTAACACAAAAACACAACATGACCGCATGTTAGTTAGGTCGTCACATGAGGATCAGAGAAGACCCACGCTGTACCAGTTCAGCAGGCAGTGCGTCTTAAATCTCGTTCACAAAAAAAAAACGATCTTTTCCTTTCTCATAGCTTTATCTTCAAGCGAGAATGCAAGCTGAATGGGCACGGCTTCTTCGCCCCACGCTCCAGTTCTTCCTGATCGCTGCCTCCATCTATACGGGACTGTCCCGTGTCTCAGACTACAAACACCACTGGAGTGATGTACTCGCAGGACTCATACAAGGAGCCATCGTGGCTTTACTAGTGGTGAGTGACACGATCAAAAACAGATGATTTCTGCTCACTTAAAAGGAAGTTCACCCAAAAAGTCATTTTTCCATTAAAATTACCTGGAACAATGTTCCTGTCTGTGTTTCCATCGTGGTCTAACCATTAGGCTCTAAACATGCTGATTGACCATTCATTCAGATATTGTGTCATGAAATAAAGTTTTAAAAGTATTTCAGGCAAGAATGTAATTGTTCCTGGTACAATTGTTCCGGGTAATTTCAGAGAAAAAAAAATCATATGCAAATTTGGGACTTGTGTCCTCAGTAGTTTGGACTTTGAGTGGCACATTTTTACCTGGAACTTTATTTAGATCCTGGTTCCTGCAGTGGACCACCCCAAAAGTCCCTAGTTCCTGGGGAAAGTTCCTGCGGTGGAAACATGCTTTACATGTCATTACTTCCTTGTGTCACTCCCATATGACTGATCTTTATGGAATAACAGAACCAATATTATTTTCGGTTTTTTTTTCTTAAATACTAGTGTTCATCAGGTTTCTCTTTATAATTAAAATAATATTTTTAAGTTATTTCAGTAAATTTTTTCCCATTTTCTTTAAGATTAACTAAGTACAAAAAACTAAAATTGAAATAAAGTAACAAGAACTATCTATATAAATATAGACAAAGACAATTTAATTATATAATTGTAAGATTATGGTATTCATTAATAGTTTACATTACCTTACAATTAAATTTGTTTTTATTATTGTTTTTGTTTTCCATTTTTTATATCAGTTTCAGTCAATGGTATTTCAACGCAAGTAGGGGTTTGCGTGACAGTTTCTGTTGTACAGTATGAGCACTAAACACTCTGACTGTAAAGCTCAATCATATCCCCTCCTCTCACGCCCCACAGGTTTTCTTTGTGTCGGATTTCTTCAAAAAGAAAGTCGAACCACAGAAGGAGGCAGAGATCCCACACACCACATTACAAGAGACACCTACGAACGGAAATCATTATGAAAACCCAAACTAAGCTACGATGAACCTCTGTTGATGGGAAGGGGTTTCAGTGTGCACCCACTACGAGGGCAGACCACTAGGGTGGAAACCTGTGAATGTAACCTTGCTTTATATTCTCCAGACGCTCTCTTCTGGGAATTTCTCTATGGACACTGTCCCACGTTGCCTTGGCTGGACTGCTTCTGCTGCTATCACAGCTTCCTGTGTATCTCTCCAAAAACTAATAAGTGTACCTCTATTAAGCCACAAAAGAAAAACCTTTTTTTAATCTGTATGAAAAAGAATCACTATACATTTTTTTTTTTATTAAAATTGTTAAAATTATGTACATTATGTTGCGCTTTTATGATGGAAACAAAAACCCATTATGCTCGTTGACAAACACTAATAAAACGGTTTCATGTAAATTCTGTCCTTCACTGTTTTGATGCAAAATGAAAAAAAAACAAAAAAAAACAATAGCAAACAGAAATATAACCCTCTGGATTCACAGATAAAGACTGGCAGCAAACACGATATCCCTCTTAATCTTCGTTATACCTGCAAAAAACAAGAAAACGTGTTTGAGTTTCAAAATAAAACCCAATCACCTTCAAAATACCGACAGAAGTAGAAAAAAACAAAATTGGGAAAAGCAGTGTCAGGAAGTGTGGTTTAAAACAAAGCTGCGTAATTAGCTTAGCAATACGTGAACATCTAACTCAATTGTAATAATTTGATCCATATATTTGTTAGCTGACCAAATACTGTGTAACAACATGCTAATATTCATCTCTTTAAATTTTGACCCAAATACTTCATAAGTAGTTTAACAGCATGCTAACATCCAACTTTATTGGAAACCTATTTTAACCAAAGTATTTGTAAGCTAATCAAATACTGTATAATTAGCTAAGCAAAATGCTAACACCCATTCATATTAGATGATTTTGATGTGTTTGTTAGCTAATCGAATACTGTGCGGATTAGCTGCAAGTCAACAACCATACCTATTGGAATCAATTTTGATCAACATATTTTAATGTTATTAGCTAAGCAACATGCTAAAGAGTCTACTATGTTGTTCCCGTGAGGAGCTTTCGTGCAGGATGTGTACTGTACTGAGGGAACCCATGAATGCTGATTCTTCTAGATCCACAAGCTTCATTTCATGCCTTGATTCTTTATAAAAAACTCATGTCTGGCGACAAATCAAAGAGTATGAAGGAGCCAAGCGCAAAATGTTTTTCGCTTTAAATTGGCAATGAAAGAGCAATTTAGCTGAATTGCATGTTCATAGCTAGCCATCTAAACACCACATCTGGTTTAACGAAACCGACATTTAGAGGAAACTCTAGCGCCCCCTTGAGAATGGAGGTCTGTTAGCCAATATTCAGCATGCTCAAGAATACACACTTTCATAACTTCTTACTGAACATGACAGCTCAAGTTAAAATAAAATAAAATAAAAAACCTCTCTTGTAAATTAAAGTGGAAATACTGAACAGCAATATTGAGATGATCTTGCATTAGTTTGTTATCTTGTATCTCACGTCCACAGGTTCTCAGAATGTGATCAATAATTAAATCTTTCCAAGACGGTGCCCAAAATAAACTGGATACTCTGTGCACGTGGATCTATTTAGCTCAATGAGTCACACCACGAGTCTAGAGCAGGTCTTACCCGTGGCAAACTTATTCTCCAGCTCTGTGTTTCCAATGGCCTTGGCTGCCTGGCACATCTGCCTCAAGAGCTCCTCCAATCTGCGCATGCAGCGGATAATACTGCCTGAGAAAGAGAAAGAGAGAGAGAGAGAGAGTTAGTCCTCCTCGCACTTACTACATACCAACCACATACGGTCATTTTCAGTGCTTGTAACCCGTAGTTGCAATGTCCAGTTGTATTAGCCATGTTTATATCTATGAAACTTTTCTTGGCATGTGCTGGCATGATGTGCTAAGATATCTATTGAGAGCAGGGCTGCGTACATTGTAAACCCATTGAAACCAATGGAGCTACGATCAACTTAGGCTTACGATGCTTTTGTGAAATGCAGCCCAATTCAGTTGGAGGTGAAATTATTCATGTAACATCTCTCCCTCACTGCAGTTTATCACTACAAGTGTTCTGCTGTTTGCTAATGCACATGAACGCAGCCAAAATCTCACTCAGGAGCTGGAGCACGGACAGATGGGGGGATTTTCTTGACAAGACATGAGATCTGCGTTTCAAAACTCACGTCATGCCTCAGACATGGCCAAATCTCAGAGCAGAGGCTTCTGGGAGAAGATGTGCTGAAAATACATTTTAATTCCTTTTATTTCACAACATGCCCCGTGTTGTACCAAGTCAGAACCAAATACAACATCACTGATTCCTGATAGTTTCACAAACTATATCAACAAGATGATATGAAAATGGTATTTTTTTTTATAGTAGAATTAAGTATGAGCCATCGTTGGGATTTAGGGCTGGGCAATACAGGAAAAAAATCCAATCATCCATCTGTCATATAAACAAGTGCATTAATTGTGATTTTTTTTTTCCCTCCACAATCAGAGGAGCCATAACATGGACCACATAGAATCTATTAAATTACAATTTCAAAATCTTAATTTTAAATAAAGACAAAAAAGTTACATGCATAGGCTGCATCTACAACAACATTGTAGATAAAGTGAAGAATTGTGAATGCTCATGAGAACCAATGGTCTAACGGTGTGCATACACAAAAAGCGAATTAATATTTGCATCATCCGTGCTCTAGATTACTCGCAGGATGTTTTTCATGTCACTTGCGTGAATGAAACCCTCGCATAATGCACTCCATTTTCTGATACAGCCAGATGTGTCAAACTCTTCACCGATTTGTTTTTGCAAACAAATGAGCAGAAATTGTGAGCAGAAGACATGTTTGAGGCATATCACACGTAGAAATCACGTCACCCAATTCACATAATTTGTATTGCTTGGCACCAATTCACATTTATTCATGTCTTTACATTGACTTTGTATCTATTCTACTCGTGAAAATAATAAAATTTACTTTCGGTGTACAAGAAACGCAACTGGCTTCTATTAAAATCACAAAAATATTGTAACTATTTGATAGATACATTTGTTGCGAGATGTGTTACGAATAAACTAGTACCTTCAAACACGTCTGTCATTTTGCATATCTGAGAGAAGGAGGAGCCGTTGGCCCAGGTGTAGACCACATCCATCAGGTGCGGGCGGAACTGGTTCAGGTAAGTGTCCTCATTCACGTCCAGCTTGGCCTCTGCGGACACCTTAGCAATACGCTTGGCACATTCCTACAACCACAGCAGTGCGCGAGTCATTCACGATGATATGGCATCCGTAAAGGCAAGATTCTAGATGCTTAGAGAGCTTATGATGGAGGTGACATTTTGCAAAAAACATATGGAGAACAAGATTAAGAAAAGAGCCCCTGGGACATTCTGCAGAACTTCTGCTTTTGTACTTCACAGGCTCAGTAAGTGACAACTGTATTTTTAGAGTGGACTACATCTGCTTAGTTTTATGCTTTTTTAGCAGCGCTTTAAACAACCATAAACAGTTTACAGTCACAGCAGCTGAAGCTGTGAAACGAGGCCATCAAACTGATCTACATGTGCCCACACACAAACACTTCACACATAGTAAAAACTGTCAAACTGTTACGAACCATTTCTTTGAGGACAAGACCGACCGATCAGATTAATCCATGAACGCAAACAGTGTCGGGAGTCTAAGTGTTATTTAGTAAATAGTGCGTGTGATAGTGATCCTGTAATGTGAAGAATTTCAGGGTGGCTGACCAAGTCCCTATCTCCCAAACACAGTACCTGCATCTGTCGAAGCGGTCCGGCCAGCTGCTCCGTCAGTTTGGGCATCTCGTTAGCCTGTGGATGGAGAGAAGCTAATTAAAACAAGGGAATGAAGGGACACTGGATTGAACACACAAGATATTCACTTTATTTTTCTAAACCATGCGTAAAGATCTGCCAGGCTTCAAGTGAGAGGCAGTTGTGAGCAAGGACTGATGGATGATGTCAAATAACTGTTAAAAATGTGAAGTGAAAGTGACATAAGAAAACAAAGGGTCTAATTTCATTGAGATCAGGATTGTCCAAATCAATCGGTTTTTAATTTGCATGTATTATTCAGTGAACATGGCAAAATCTTCACAAGCTGTCTCAAATAGAAGCTGGGCCTTTAAATAACCTCATTCCCTGCATTCATGACCATTTCAAGCCAAACACAGCAGGTTATTTGGGCCCATAACTGTCATAACCCATTGACTTCTCTCGTGTTACATCCCGACCACATTTCAGCATGTGGATGAGGACATTTTGGCCTTACGTTTTCCTGGAAGACAAAGCAGCTGAGGAGCGCGGTGGCCTGCTCCGCCGTCAGGTCGTTGAACAGCCCGTTAAACACCATCTCTGTCAGCAGCAGCTCATCTGCACTGTAAACACACAAGAACACCACAGGAGGGTTTAGAAACGAGCCCGAGTGTTGAAAATAACAGCTGCTTTTAATGCGTGTCTTTTAACTAGACTCGTGAACAACATAAAACTGAACGACAACAGTGCTTATTTTGGTTCTCTTGGTACCCAACCTGCTGATCTCACAGGCCACACGGCCTTTCATCTCGATGACATCAGAGGAAGTGGCGAATCCCAGGCGCCGCAGCACACGCTTCCTGCACTTCAGCTCGTCCATCTGCAGCACGGTACGTGCTTTCTTTAGCTCGCGCTTTGCCGCTTTAATGTCGCCCGCAATCTAAAACAGACAAGCACACTGACAGTGAGAAAAGACACACTTCCTGTTTTAAATGTGTGATTTCACACATCAGAAACGTTACCTAAATATACATTTCAAAAACGCATGTTCCAGGAAGAAACTAAACAGCACTTCTCACAGTCACAACACACCTGTCACACACTTACACCCTTAAAGGTTTCCACAAACAAACCACATCTGTAAACATGCACTTGAACGTGTAAGGTTAAATCTTTTGCGTGTAACTCGACAACGAACTTGATGAAAGCATCACATAGAAAACATGGCTGACGCATAATGTTTTAACGCACTGACTTCACACTGTTACAACACCAAACCAAGCCAGGGTAGAGACAGCGCCACCATCTGCCTCAAGTGCACAAAACATGGGCAAAAATTAGTCTAACTTAGGAATAACGGAGAGTGTGACTTCATTCAATGCATTTCTGTGACTTCATTCAATGCATTTCTGGGGACTGCAGAATAGGGATTTTACTCAAGATCATTCATTATCTTTTCCGTCATTTGGAGTGGATTCATGTGCAATCACTGCTCTTTCTTTAAAAGAAAAAAGTCTTTACTGTTCAACATCAGAAATACTGTTGGGTTTTTATGGAGATGATGACGACGAGCAGGAAGTGGGTCTTGATTTCAAAAACACTTGACACATTTGTCATTAGTATTTAGAGTTATTTTAGTATTATTTACATCAAATTGTAGTATTTCAGCTAATATCAGTGAGACCGTAAGGTTTAATGGTGTTTGCCCACTACACTGCAGCTGGTTCACCAATAAAAGACTCGCTGTCTGAGTGGCTCTAATGCCATTATCCACTTTAAGGTTTATCCGAGATCTTTCTAAAGTGATTCAGACACAGACTGAAAACAGGACACTGAGAAGAGCTGAACTGTTTTCAAGCAAAAAGGGCAAGAATCTCTCACTCCTCCAGACACCACATCCAACAATCAACAATACATACTTCAGCATTCAATAATAAAGCTGTTTTGTGTATTGCTAATGTGTCGTCTAAATGCTATGACCTACATTCATGCCTACAACTAGGGCATGAGCTCAATGAACAATTGTACCACTTAATATTTCCCTATCCTAGACGAGACTCAAATGCATTCATATCAAAAACATTTTGTTTTACAATAGGTGACAATTGTTTTTTAAATTGTTACATTTTAGGAATGCACCGGTGACCGGCCATAAATCGGAACCGACCGGATTTTGCTTAAAATACACGATCGGCAATCGGCCGGTTTTTGGTCTTTTTTCAGCCGATTTTTCTGGAAGTGCGCCCGTGTGCACAGGCTACATTGTAATCATTCGCTATCATGACAGTTGTGTGGAAGTATTTCGAAATCTGTGCGCAGGACACGGGCTACTGATCAGCACTGTAAGCGCAGAGCTACACGTCTGAAGTAGGGGTGGGCAGATCGATCTAAATATCGATAGTATCGATGCCAACACTGGTATTGGTATCGGATCGATACAATTGTAATTGAATCGATATATTAATTTAAATATCTCTCATCTACGTTCATTATACCTTGCTCGTGTCTTCTACCTCTACAATCCTGAGCAAACGCTGCTTTCACATCCTGGCCCACTTTGTTACTCCCCCCCCCCCCCCCCCCTGCTGCTCTCCTGTGATTCGTTGTTGTGTCGTCACGTGACTCACTGACACAACGCGCCGAGGAGCAGCGAACAGACAGAGCGAAACTGATAGCACATTGAAGTCCAGAAGGGGGGCTCAGGGAATGTAATTGCACAGGTATATTTGTTCTTTGTTTGTTCTTCAGTAATAATTGTGTGCACTATTTCATTTGCTTTTAAAACCAGAAAAAAGGGAGAGATTTTTTTTATTCTTTATTTTTTTTATTTTAAAAGGCTGTAAAGAATTCATTCTACAGTGCCTAATAACTAATAATTGTGTGGACTTCAATACATTAATAAAAAACATTGGCTAAATAATTGATCATTCATCCACCTCAGAAATAATGACATAGACCTACTGCACTCCCCTACACAAGTTTTTTTTTTTTTTTTTTAAGTAAAAAGTATCGTATTGGTATCGGCGATACTGACCCTATATGTATTTGGTAGTATTTGCAGTATCGCCCACCACTAGTCTGAAGCACAGATAGCAGGAAGCAAATTGCCGACTGCACAAAATAAGAGTCCCTTTCCTGCTTACTGATGCTGTGCGAGTGTACTTTACCTGTTCGTGCCCTGGACAGGCGGAGAGAGTGAAGGGATGTTCAGCTCAACTTCTCACGTGTTGGATGAAAAAAGGAAACGGACTAAACTGTGACAAAACTGATTTTTTTTTTTTTGTAAAGTAGAACTTGCATACATGTTTGAAAAGCCAGAAGTAAACGTCGGTTCTGTATAGGATAATTATTTTTATTTTACCTTAAAATTATATCGACTGAATTTGATTTTAAAATCACCTGTTGTAGCACACTGAAAAAAGTGTTTCATTCATCCAATTAAAAAATATCTAGGGTAATTATCACATCTATATTTTTTAACTTGAGACAATAGTTATATCGGCTCAAGTAAAAAAATATAGATGTGAATCATTACCTTTTTTTTTTATTGTCTGAATGAAACACTTTGAATCTTTTTTTTATTTGCACCAACATTATTCGATTTTAACTTTTTGGAATAATATTTATATAGCATACCTTTATTTAGTCTCACTGGTTTTAAATTTAAAACCAAATTTAAAAACTAAAACATATACTGAATTACTGATGCTGAATGTGTGTTGATTGTGTTGTTTGGATTGTAGAACTATGCAGTTATTGCCTTTAATTTCACATGGTCACGGTTAATCTTTTAATTTAAGGCCAGTTCTATGTAGTTTCAACCCCATTAAAAAACAAAATCTAAAGGCTGATGTCTGTACCATATATGTTTGTATTGAATGTAGACTACTTACTGTGCAGTTACTGCTGTTAATTTAAGATGGTTACAGTTATTGTTTTCAATAGCCAAAACCAGTTTGGCCTATTAAATACCAAATAAACATCTTGTTTATGCACACAATTTTTTTTAAAAAAAATCGGAAATCGGTATCGGCCATGAAAAATCAAGATCGTGCACATTTAATTATAAATATTTTGTTATATTATGATTCAGGCATTAAATATTTTAAATCTAAAGCAAATTTTAAATATCCAAATGTTTTAAATATTTTATTTTAAAATATTGTACATATATTTTTAAATATATTAATTTACATTTATACAGTAAATATAGCACAATTTTAGAATATTTAATAATTAAAAGATAAGCATTGCATTAATAACATAAATAATAAAATGTATATATAAAATATATATTTAAATACAATGTGTTTGCATATGCATTATATACATTTATATAAACATTTTATATTTTCCAATCTAGCTGGTGTTAGGAAAGTTTCAGGATTTCTTGGCTGCTATGAAGGTTTAGTTCTGGGGTTACTCCCTGTAGATCTTTATAAGACAGGGTTGATCTAATCAAAGGTCTAATGTGGTTTGAGGGATATCCCAGGTCCCCATAATGCATCTGACCATTTCATTCCATAACATGCACAGCTCCTGCAGGGAACCTATTAAAACAAAAACACTTATCCCCTTAATGCCCCTGCACAATGTAAGCGATTATAGGGCCACATGATTGTTTGTGATCTGATTTGAGCGCCTATTCACCCTGCACTAATGTCAATTTCCTGCTTTTGTTTAGTTCTGGTGGACCTTCAACATTTCAGCCGCAAGGAAATGGCATCCACCCCTTCTGGTGCGCCTTAAACAATAGAGACATTCTTTAATTGACATTTGCGACTCCTGAGCTCAGCTGACCAGTAAAAGGTTGCATCTATGAAAATAAATGACATTTATATCACTCACACCATGACTTCTGCACATTCACTCATTATAGTGGACTCACCAGTGCTTTCTTCTCACACAGAGTGTAAACGGCCTCCAGGTTGGGGTCGCTGTGCAGGGGGTGCGTGTACATCCTGTGCTCGAACGCCTCCACCTTCTGAATGACCTTCTTCAGCGCTGGATCCTTGATGCCCATGTCGTCTATGGGATCTAGCAGAGGAACGCCATCTGGGAAACGTTTCTGCACCTCCTGGAAACCACAAACAGCAGCATTCATGTGCTTTTCTTTAAAAATTACTAATTCAAACATTACATTCAACACCTTCCAGTAGTTAGACCAATATACATTTTAATGTACGTAACTGACTAAAAAAATCTTTAAATAAAAATAATTTAAAAAAGGCAGTTTTTTCCATTTTTTTTTCAGGTCTACCCATTGTGTGTGTGTGTGTGTGTGTGTGTGTGCTGACCTGTATGGATTTGAGCATGCTCTGTCGGTTGTCATACGGCCGCAGGTCTTTAGGAATGTAGAGGCGCACAGAGCTAATGGAGGTGATGAGATGAAGAATCACAGGAACAACCTGAATGACAAACAAATGGTTCTGATTGGACGAAACTCTTTTGGCTGCCTCTTCATGAAGAACTTAACGTCATGGCCATATATGACCAAAACCACAGCGAGAAGCTGAAGGGGCAATCTAAACGCATTTAGCAGGACCGGCGTCGACATAAAGCAGAGTTTACAAGAAAAACAAGAGCCATCAGCTAAAGTCATCCAGCCTCAAGCCTCTGGAGCTCCAGCTAAATCACTTAACGCTCGACGAAAGAGGTCAAAAAAGGAAAACAATGACAAAAACACTGCACTTTTTATGCTTTGTGACACAGACAAGTTTCTCTAGTAGATTATGCTGTAAAAAATGCAATAAACACCAGTATTTTGAGCTCCAGCCAATTCAAAAAAACACGCTGGTGGGGGAAGGCCCTTATATTCCACAAAACAGACTGTTTGTAATATTGATTGTTAACTAAAAAAAGCTCAAATAAATGGAAAAACCTTTGAAAAATGTTTTTTGAAGTACAATTTGAAAATTAAAACTAATTCACAGAACATTAATTACTACAATACTACATGATAATAAAATGAGACTGTTTACTGTTTAATGACGTTAAATTGAAAATGAATCACATATCCAATACTGCAAAATACAGTTTCATGGACTTTAGATTTTCTTAATACATCTCTGGTATGTGTGGCAGCAAGTTAATAGTGAACGCTGTATTAAGACACAAATAAAACATTAACATTCGGGTTGCATGTCTTCTAGCTCTGGCCTCTGTTCTCAGTTTGTTTTGGTGGCTTCCTGTACATGGTTGAGGTAAAAAGTGTTTCTACATACATGCAAATCTAGGCTGGTGTGGCATTTCTGGGTCATGTTCGCTATCAAATTCCCAGTGTCTCTCTCTCACCTGCATCTCGCCTTTTTCTCCTGGGCCTACTGGTTTGGCTGCCTCCGTGGCTGCGTTCTTCAAGCTGTCTTTGCTGCAGTGGAGCAGAACCTCCACCACAAATAATGGCTCAGCATCCCCAACCGCAGCCTACAACACACATTTATAATATAACAATCCAATCACAAAATGTCCACTTTACAAATGAAGTAGTTCAGGTTTTTGTTTGCTGCCGGCAAGTTAAAAACCAAGTGCTGATGTATTCATCTCATCATGACTGATGTCAGAAACCTACAGAGGTCCAGAATGAGTCATATTTGCAGTTAAGTTTCATAAAAAAAAACATTTCCACTTGGAAATCTTGAGTTCTGCAAGTCACAATGGAATAGAAACATAAGATGAAGTAAAATTTGATTCCTCAATTTTTTACCACTGAGTTGGGCACTTTAAGCACAAAGAGCATCTGGTGATACCTTGACGTTTGTCTTCTTTTGGAAATTGACGACTATACCCCAACCGAAATCCAGATCTTCTTTTTTCACCTGGAAATCAAGAAACCAATGTCTCAACAAACCAAGAAAACGAACTGTAACTGTATGTGTTAGCACAGAAAGCGCTGCTGGACATGTACCCGGACCAGTCTGCCCGGCTGCAGGAAGGGCAGGCAGTATCTAGGTTTGTGAATGAACTCCTCAATTTCTTTGCCCAGTTTGGCCAGCTGCTGACGGATCTTGTAGTAGGTCACCACGCTCTCTTCATTAGGGATTCGTATTGCATTATACTCCTCCTCCAGCTTTTTCATCTCTGCGGGAATCACAAATTAAGATAAGAATGATATAAATAACATCCATGTAGTTCTGAAAGCTGTGACAACCCAATTACTGGTCACGTGTGCAAGCAAACGCCAGTTTTAACTGAATTTGAACTTTTCTATGAAACACATAAGAAAATATTTTGATTAATGTTTCCTGCTGCTCTTTTACAATGGTAAATGAACAACAGTTACAGAATTTGCTCTATGAGAAACATTGCTTTGAACCACAGCAGTTCTTACTCTCCACAACACCAGGCACCGCTCTGTAGTGCTGGAACTGGTAGAAGGATTTCTCCAGCATGTACTCTGGGTTGATCTCCTCCACACGCAGCAGATTCAGCACCATGTTGTAGGTCAGGTGGAACGCACTGTTCAGAGGATCCGCAGAACCCTACAAGAATAAAAGATGCTACTGAATAAATCTTCAATATGACATGAATCCAACACAATCCAGATGAGGAAGACGAGGTAAAATATTTTCTGCAACTATCGAATACCGTCAAATGGTTAAAAGTTTCTTCAAATGTATGCATTTGTTCTAATAAATTGCTTAGATGTTTTTTTCCCTCAAAGAAATCAATTTCATCTGAACTGCCAATGTTTATAATAGATTTAAAATGTTTAATTGAAAAAAAAAAAAAACTCAAAAAAAAAAAATAATACTCATGGTATGTATTTAACATCAGATTAATTTAATAATTTTTATTCATTTAGTGTACAAATGATATAATAAAAAGCTCTTTTAGAAAGTTTTACACTTCATCGACGCATGAAAAATTACATTCAAAACTATTCATGAACATTTCACGTTAAGACACAAATGAACAGGTGAATCAGAATTTTGAATCGACTCCCTGAAACAGTTTGAACTGCTTCACAGATTTTAATTACGTTTTAATACGAAAGTATCAGATGCTATTAAAACATCTTACTGCTATTAAAATGTCTTAATGGCAAAATTTAAACCTCACTAAAACAATTGCAATATTTTATCTTCATATTATGTACCATATTTTTCGGATTATAAGTCGCACTGGACTATAAGTCGCATTTATTTAGAACCAAGCACCAAGAGAAAACATTACCGTCTCCAGCCGCGAGAGGGCGCTCAATGTTTTCAGTGTAGACTACAGGAGCACTGAGCAGCATAGAGCGCCCTCTTGCGGCTGTAGACAGTAATGTTTTCTATTGGTTCATTTCTCTCGGTTCATGTCAAATTAAATTTGATTAATTTTATAGTCCGGAAAATACGGTACATATTGCGAATAAAAAGCTTCAAGCTTGTGCAAACATCTCTAAAAAAAATTCCACAACACATGTAGAATATAATATACAATCAACCACTGAAGCCTTTTTAAAATGCATCTAAAAATCTACTGACCACACGAAGAGTAAGAAAAGCACACAGCTCCGTCTATTAATCAACAGGTTTTGCAACAAAGAGCAAGACTTAGAGAAAATTGAGAAGGTACTACAGGCGTGCCAGTCGATTAATGTCATGGCCTTCCTAGTATTCTCTTGGAAACTTTACAGCAGAACCTTGATGAAAGTCAGGAAGGCATTGAGCAATACTTTAATAGACCCCAAGCAGAGATGGGATGCTTCAGAGGGGGATCGGGAGTCTGCAGGGACGAATCCTGGAGACCGAAATCGCTTGTGGACATCATGTTAAAGAGTGTAAGAGAGGGTGCCAAAGCTTAGAGTGGGGATAAGGGGTTTAGGATCAGTGTTTCTGTGTCTGAACTGCTTAAAGGAACCGTTCACCCAAAAACTAAATCAGTCATCGTGTTCATTTTGGAGCGTTACCTTCAGTAACTGTTTGCCCACTGCTGGGCTCATCTTCTCATCCACCATGAAAATGACTATTCCCCTCTCGTCCATTCCTCTTCTGCCAGCACGTCCTGACATCTGGATATACTCTCCAGAGGTGATCTAATGTGGAGGGTTGAAAAAGAACATTTGGCAAAAAAAATAAAATAAATTTTAAAAAGCAATAAAATGAGCACTTGAAAAAAAAAAAAAAAACACTTAGACAAAGAATGTGAAAAAACCCCAGCAAAAACATGTTATTGGTTAAAGATAACTTACGACATACAGATTTAATTTTTTTGTATTTAATAGTACAGTATGCATAATTTTACAGTAAATTCTGTTTTTGAATATATACTACAAAAATCTTTAAAATTATACTGAACAAGGCAATATATGCAGTTTATAATACATTTTGTTTTACAATTAACCAACGGTAAAAGAAGAATCCCAAAAGTGTGCTGCATCACATTCATTAGATTATTTAAATAACCTTATTTTTGTTATTGGTTATTTACTTTGTTTTGTTCCATTTTATTAATGTCTGGTAGTTAATGAAATATGGCTATGAAACTGTAAAATCACCAGGGAACGAAATTGATGAATTGACTGAATGAAAATACTGTAAAAGAGTAAGAGAGAAATAGTTGTCCAGTTTTCAGTGTCACATGATCCTTCATGTTTTTGGAGCTCAAGAAACATTTCTTATTTTCAATGTTGAGAAAGGTTACAGTGCTGCTTAATATTTTTGTGGAAACTGTTGCCGCGTTTCCACCGCAGGAACTTTACCCAGGAACTAGGGACTTTGGCCTGGTACTCCGTGTGTTTCCACCGCAGGAACCAGGAACTAAAAGTTCAGGGTAAAAAAAATGCCCCTCAGAAAGTCCCTGCTGGCGAGGTGGTACTTTTTCAAAGTTCCGGAACTTTCGGGGGCGGGACTTGGGCGCTAAACATGCTGATTGGTTGAGTTCACGCAGCATTAGTTGAGTTCAACCACCATTTATTCGGATCATTTTCAAAATATTTTGAATATATATTTCATTGTAATGGCTGTATATACACATATCCCTGAAATAAGTACATTTCTGCAGCTGTTATTATGTTTAAATGAAAACGAAAAGAGGGAATGGTATTTGAGATCCTATTTCGTTTTATTGTAAATATACAGAGAGGAAAATTGCAGTAGTCAAGGCGAGCTGACTGATGTTATCAAGTACGGTGCTGTTTGCAGATTAACCGGATATGCCTCGTCTTGGACATCACACTCCAGAGTCGAATGCACAAAGTCTGAACTACTGAGGATGCACATCCAAAATCAATGTACTTTGTATTGAGAAACGCGTGCAGACCTACGTCACCAGTCTATTTGCCCAATCTTCCCGGTACTTTACACCACGGTGGAAACGCAGAAAGCAACAGGTCTGGGGGGAAAAAAGTTCCTGGTTCAAATGTTCCGGGTAATTTCGGTGGAAACGCGGCATGTGATACCCTTTTGTTGACTCATGAATATAAAGTTCAAAAGAAAGGCATATATTTGAACTAGAAATTACTGGTATCATTAAAAACGTCTTTACTGTCACTTCTGATGAATTTAAAACATTCTTTCTGGTCACACTTTATTTTAAGGTCCAATTCTAGCTATTAGCAAACCATTAACTGCGACTTTTGCCTCCTAATTTCCTGCTTATTAATAGTCAGTAAGGTAGTTGTTAAGTTTATGTATCAGGTAGGGTTAGGGATGTAGAATGTGCTTTACAAGTATAAACAGCCAAAACCTGGCATGCTAATAAGCAACTAGTGAACAGTGAGAATTGGACCCAATACTAAAGTGTTAACTGCTTTCTTTTTTAATTCTTACTGACCCTAAACTTTTGAACATCAGTGTATATACTTCAGCATCGAAATTGGTCTCCGACTCCATAGATTTTTATGTTTTCCATTGATCAAGAAGTTGACGTGCCTAATGGTGGTAAAATCACCACAAGATGTGGTTGTTAGTAGATTTTGTTCTGGGGAAACATCTGCAGTTGCCCAAACGATAAGGTTTTCCATCTGAAAGTTCCTAACTGGTACGGCTCTGATAAATCACAACCTGGCACAAGCCTCAAACAATGTAACATATCAGCCCACTCGTTTTACAAATATTGTTTTTGCCTGATAACCCCTCCTAACGTTCTCCCGCTATATTACAGCAACCCGCCGCTGACCCCAGATCAGTTTTTTCTTCTACTGACTGCTAAACGTCCCAGAGAGGGGTTCAGTGCCTGCGATCGGTTAGCCAAAACCTTGAGCGTGCGTTTTCTGGCAGACTCATGGATACCAGATGTTCCTTACAAAACGTTTTAGATGGCAGCTTCCACCGCTCACTCGCTCTCTGCCAAGGGCCCCTTTTATTCACAACAGCTTCAGTCATTGCCTCACACTCACGCAAACAATACGTGGCAGCTTGTTGTTTGACCCCATGTCCTCTCTGTTCAACGATGGACGAAGAGGCAAGGAAACGCATTTGGAAATTTGATTAGCAATTACTATGAGAAGCAGGACAGAGGATAACGTTTGTGATTTACCCAGCGGAAGTCTTTGCCGTCAAATTTGCGTGCACTGGTGAAGAGCACTGTTCTTGCAGGCATGTTGATTCCCATGGCAAACGTTTCTGTTGCAAACAAGGCCTAAAGAACAACAGAGAGAAAGATGATGAAAACTTTGGCAAAGATATTAGTGAGGTGTCTTAAAGTGGCAGTTCACAAAAAAAAACTTTTGTGCTAAAGATCAAACCTATATGACTTTCTTCCATGAAACACGAAACAAAGTTTGAAGAATAACCTGGCAGCTCTTGAGTGGTCAGTGACCTAAATGTTATTTTTGCTGCAAACTCAACCAAAATGTATTTAAATACACAAGTAATATTAGTTGATACAATGGATATCTGAAGTCATGCAATCATTTTGTGTGGGAATATTGAATATTCAAATTAATTAACTTGTATAACTTTGATGTCAATGATGTCTGGACACAAAATATGCAAGATCCTAATGATATTTGCCATCAAACAACATTAAAAATGCATTTTTCTTGGAGCTTCTGCAGAGTAAATAATAAATTTATTTTCATGCAAAGCTAACGTATGCCATCAGAAGACTTGGAACATAGACAATTCTTATTTGTGTTCCATGAGAGAATTTCACACAAGAAAAACAAGAGGGTGAGTAAATAAAAGAACAAAACCAAATAAACAAAACAAAAACCAAACAAAAATAAAAACCAAACGAAAGTGAATGTTAAAAAACATATCAAACAAAAACAAAAAACGCCAAACAATAAAGAAAACAAAACTGACATCAATCAAAACAAAGCAAAACTTGAAAAAGGTTGTCAGTTATGAATGACTCAATGTTCAGTCAAGGCAGAAGGGTTCATCCAACATTACACAAAAGGTGCTTCCAGTCGCTTGAAGGATCTCACCTTTATCAGTCCCTCAGAGAACAGGATCTCAATGGTCTCTTTCAGGATCGGGAGCAGGCCGCCATGATGAATACCAATTCCTCTCTTCAGCAACGGCAGAACATGCTCCACCTGTTGAGAAACAATCCCAAATAAACGCACAGCTTCAGGACTCCTCCAGGTCAAATGCCAAAAAGTAATGTTATTTAAGCAAAAATGTTCATATATTGTATAATACTTTTCCAAAACAACATAGAATAAATTCAAATCTATCATTTTTGTGTCAGGGAAGTGAAAATATCCACAAAGGCAAATCTGGGTCAGCAATATAAGGAGCTCAGAATAAGCTCGCAGAAATATGTCATTGAGAGCAAAAACAGACAAGGGCCAAGTTGAAGGATGGTCCATTCCTCGTAAAGGCAACCTTTACACAAACAGCATATCTGAACTAGTTCTCTGAACTAGTTCTGCAATCACTCATCCTCCAACAGCAGGAGTTCTGATGGAAAATCGGTTCATCCATGAACACCATCTGAACTGAGATCAGCACCTCTACTACACGAGTACTAGCCAAATACTGCGGTCCTGCAATGTGGAAATGGATGACAACACTGTTGAGATGTAGAAGCGGAGGAAATATGGTGTAGGAGTAACAGGAGGACCCGAAGAGAGAGTGGAAAGTTTTACGAGCCTCTTGAAACCATTTTGGGATTTGCTAAAACACCCAGTCACCTCAAATAGGTTTAACACTCACTGCCTGACTTTACTGTGGTCTGTGTGGCAGACCTTCAATTACCAACAGCTTACAAGATTAACTGAATATTTTGCTAAAACAGAAAAACTTGCATTTAAAAAAAGTATTGGATGTTAAAAATGGGAGACTTAACATCTTTAAAGCGTAACATGGTCAATGTGGGACACATTTTAGGGTAGTCAATAAAATGAAAATAGATTAGCAATTCTGAGTTTGGTTTGATTTAGTACCATTTAATTAAAAAAATGTCACCCAAAAATGTGGCAACATTTAATTTTAAATTGTTGATATGGCTGGTTAGAGTGCATCCCACTGGACAAGGACTTGCATTTCACAATGTCCCTGTGCTGCTGTTAAAAGACTTTTACCATGTTTTTCAGAATAATAATAATAATAAAAAAAAGGTTTTCGATATTTTCTAAATCTTGAAGTTATTACTGCATAATTAATGTTTTAAAGGAAAGTTGGCTTATTTCATAAACTAAACACAAATGTCTTGTGTGTCATATGTTAAACATATGTAGCTGACCCCAAAATATAGAAATATGTGGGAAAAGTATTTACCATTAGGCCATCTAATATGTAGAGGAGTTTATGCACATGACAATTTAGCATTATGTCTCTTGCTCACCAATGGATCCTCTGCAGTGAATGGGTGCCGTCAGAGTCCAAACAGCTGATAAAAGCATTGCAAAAATCCACACCAATCCTTAAGTCTTCCATTACAGGGTTCTAGAGTGCACCCTAATTTCTCAATGGTACGACTATGAACAATGGTGCGACCATCCGTTCAAAAAAAAAAAAAAAGTCTCAACGACTCCGAAGTCTCCCTGTGGTTCAACAACAGACACTAGAGCCCTGCATTTCAGCCTGAGTCCGACAGGCCCCGACCTTTTTACGCCCCTCAAGCTGGTCTTCGGGACAATTTTCACGTCATAGTTTAGATGCGGGCAGGGCCTCACATCTGTTTTAGACTTCCTTACTTTCATAATTTCGACATCCATCAATTAGTGATGAAAAACAATTGCTGTGCTGGTGGAAACAACAGGAGACCGTGCTACAGCGACTGATGCAGTTGCTGATCCTGACTCGTCATCTCATTTGACACAGCTTTAGAAAGAAGGGCATCTTTACGGATTATGATTATAATGAAACATTGTTAGATTTTTTTTTTATTTCATTAAGTAGTAATTTAAAGATATATTTATCATGTCTGTGAGGCATGTTTTCACTGAGTTTTGGTTCATTGTTATACTCCTGTTAAAGACGAGACGGCAGAAAGCGTATCATGTTTGTTTTCTTTATTTTATAAAAGCACAACGTTTTGTTGATATTGTGAATGCACACAAATAAAAAAAAGACTTATGTAGTTACGAATTATGTATTTTACCTTTATGAGCAAAAATGACGGCGTATCCACTGGAAAAAAAAACGTGAAAAAAGTGATCACACGGGCGTCTCCATGTCCTGAAGTGTCTCCGCACAAACTACTGGATATAGCGCACATTTATCTGGGTCTAATGTTTAAACATTGTTATATGCTTGAACGGTTTTAGATCTATAGATTTTATTTTAGGCAAGTCGTGATGATTTGAGAAGGCTAAATTGATCAAACATAGGCTCACTGTCTGCCGCTGGTAGCTTGGTCATTACTTAAAAAAAAAAAAAAAAAAAAAAAAAACAACGCTCCAACTGTTTTTCTAAATTAACAAAAAAAAAAAAACGAAATTAAATATAATTACTTTGCTATTACATACAAAATTATTTTAATAGCTGAAACAGTAGCATAAGCTGTTTAGGGACTGTTTAGCTGTTCAGATCAGACATCAGAGCATCCCTTCATTCAGACACCGTGGAAGATCTGATCAGAATCGGTGTAGAGGGGCCAAGTCTGGAAGATTTTGATTCTAGAGCGATTGTGGCCAGCTGGTTTAGTCAAGGCCGAAGATCAAGAAGACCAATGCAACCAGTGCAAGAAGTTAGTCTAGAGCCATGCATTAACATTTGTTTAGTACTGGACTTTTGGACTGTTTTCACTTGTAAACAGTGCTTGATCGGTGCCTATTCCTCTCCTGATACAGACAAGATGACTTTTTCACTAGAGAAAGCATTATTATGGACAGAGTACTCATATTAGCTAGAAGCAATGGTTTGAAGTTAAAAACATCCTAATGACTGGAGTGGTGTGGATTATTGTGATGTTTTTATCAGCAGTTTAGAGTCTCATGCTGAAGGCACCCATTCACTGCAGAGCATCCACTGGTCGGTGAACAAGTGATGTAATGCTACATTTCTCCAAAACTGTTCCCTTGATAAAACAAACTCATCCACATCTTGGACGGACAGAGTGAGTAAAAAAACTGTACTATTCCCTTAACGCCAATTTAAGTAATCCATTAGCAAGTTGTTGTTGAAGTGCCTCAATGACAGCACCCTTTAACAATATTCAGGCAAACAAGTTATCGGTTTATGATGGATACTTAAATTAGTAAACTTATTTTATTATGAACATACTCCGCTTAATACAACATTGCACAAAACACAGAAGTCTACCTGTGGCAGCTTTTTGTCTTCATCAGACAGGCAGTCTGTGGCGTTGTTGAACACTTCTTCCACCAGTTTCTTCTCATCGTCTGGAGTTGGACAGAGAAATTAGAAATTAAACATCAGATGCACACTGGAATACTTCAGTGTGTGATCTCTGAAACACGGCCAGTATAACAAAGGTAGGTGTGTGTGTGTGTGCGCTTTATACAGATGCTCAGAGGACTTTTCATGATTGCTTGAGACACTCTACAAACCAGATATATATAAATAGACATACATACATATAGTGGGAGCAGCGTAAAGGCTGAGATTGAGAAAAATAAGATATTCATAAAGTGTACTGGGGAAAAGGAGAGCTCCCATTTTCTAGCTCCAAACGGAGTCTAGAAACAATGTGTGATGAAGCATTAGAAGATCTCTATTTCTGCCTACAGCATGTGGCGCAGTGGGATCCCAGTAGGCTCAGAGCATTCAAATTCACAGCATAGCAAAATACAAACTAAATATAGAGGAGCTGTTCTCAACTGGCTTTACTTTAGGTCATCAAATTGTGACCCAACACAATGTTAAAATCGTCAACAATGAACAATAAAAGGGTTTCAAATAAATCGTTGAAGTTTATTAAAACAACAGCAATAAGAGCTGCCAAATTTTATGCAATTAAATAAGTGTAACTTTGTTTAACAAAGCATATATTCCAGGGTTATTAATAATAAATAATGTTTTATTGTTTAAATGTTTTATTCCAGCTAGTTGCCTAGGCTACATTAATCAATTTAATTCATTTAACTTTTAATAAATAAAACTGATTTTTTTATTGGGCAAAAATAGCTACTAAATAAAATTATCTAATTGTATGTTTAAGTTAACAATATAACTTAGCCAAAAAAAAAATAAAAAAATCTAACTATTAACAAAAGAATATAGCATCGGAATGATACCAAACACTGATGTATTCATTTTCACAATATAATCATTACATTTGGTTCAGTGTGTAAACTGGTCTTTTGAGATAAGGCCAGTTGGACCACCTTGACATTTGGACTTTATCCTCCTCCCAAGTTTATTTAGCTATTTTATGCATGACATATGCTTAGGTGATTTTATTGTTTGCATTTAGCACTGTTTTTTTCTCTTCCATCAACAAAAAAACAGCCCAACCAGTTGAGAACCAATGATACAGATTAATAAAATCATCTGACTATACCAGGGGTCTCCAACCTTTTTGTGAGTGAGGGCTCCCTGAAGGGATAAAATAGTCTTGAGGGCTACTTGTTTGATATAGGCACACACACACGCACACACACAGTTTCAAGTTTTGAAAAATACAACAACAAACTGTAATATAATATTACAGTTTGTTGTTGTATAACAACAAAAAGCCTATATATTTAGGACAAAAAAACTATGGTAATTATATATTCAATAGTCATATTTAACAATATTACTAATATTGTTAAATATGACTATTGAATATATAATTGCCGTAGTTTTTCTGTCCTAAAAAAAGGGCATTTTGTCCTAAAAAATGGGGGGTCGTCTTATATTCGCGATATAGACAAAATCACGGGGGGAAAGGGAGAAAGAACAACGGCATAAATATGAAATAGTGACTGAATGATATACTTTACATACTTGCATGTAAAATTAGAAAAGCAACATAATATCTGTGTTTAACTAAATTAAAACGCTGCTCCTCTGCCGCGCGATATGCAAAGAGAAAAAGAGAGGTGCGCGCACGAGACGCAGAGCGAGAGAGAGAGACAGAGTGGTGCGCGCGCGCGAGACGAAGAGCGAGAGAGAGAGAGAGGTGCGCGCACGAGACGCAGAAAGAGAGAGATAGAGAGACGTGCCGATTCTATTTTTTTTAAATTATTGAATTATTTTATTATGTTTTAATGGTATATGAAATGTCACCAATAGTTATTTTCTCATTTTATGCCATTATCATAAAAAAAACGAAAGATTACAATTCAGGCTATTTATAGAACGTGCTCGGCGGGCGACTCAGAGACTCCACGCGGGCTACCAGGTGCCCTCGGGCACCACGTTGGAGACCACTGGACTATACCAATATGGCCACAACATTACTTGAGACCACAATATCTCTGCAGTGGTCACTGCTTAAAGAACTCCCCAAAAGATTGGAAAACCAGAAATGCAGAAAATGTTCTGGAAAGCCTGTATAAAGTCACACTTATGATGACATGTGCTAAGATAGAGCCAATGAAAACACTCTCCCTAGCTCAAGCAAAGACTCGCAAAACAGTAACAGCTGTGCGTATGACTGCTAGTGCGGTCCGAAGGGCTCACACATACACCATCAAAAGGCCAAAGACTTTGAGTATTGTGCACGCTATTTCTCAACCGAGACATGTTTAAATATCCACAATAATGCAACACTTCTGTGTGCACATCAGTCACTTTAAAAACCAAGTCCAATTAGGTCTTGCAAATCAAAGCCGTATGGGAAGACAGTTTAAAGTTGTGCATGCTGTCCGTTTCTCTGAAAAGGGAACGGAAGGCTTGACACGTCAATAGACTTTGATTCTGAAGGGCAACATTCATGCATTTGGCTCTGGAACCGATCCGGTTTCATAATGAATATTTAAAAAAAGAACTCCCTGTTTAAAAACTGAGAAAATTCTTCAAAAACAGCCCAAAGCTGAGCTCATTTATTTTTTTGGACATTTTTGGCCATGATTTGTATTTTATTTAATCTCTTTGTAATTAAGAGGAGAGATAAATCATCATTGCTCCCATATTTGAGCAATAAGAGTGAGATAAACCTAGTTTTAAAACCCCCAAAAAACAAGCCAATATTTCTTTAGAGATGAAAAATGACTTTCTGCCTCTTTCCAAGGATTAGTTTAACCACAGAATCAGTCCTTGCAGCTGTGACTGAAAAATTAAAGATATCCATAATTGTAAATGTCTTAGCAAGAAGCATTATTAATTATTAATCATTAATACCTGTGTTGAAATCCAGTTTAGCCACCTGCAGTGCGTAGGCCTCACATTCCTTCTTACTGAAGCTAAAGATAATCACCGGCTGGAAGTTCCTTTCCATGATCATCTTCACAATCTTAAAGACATTGGATGGACCTAAGAGAGAAAAAAACAAAAAACAAGACAGACGCATACATCAAAATTGGTGTAAACCAATATACAAATACTGATTGTGTTATTTTGATTACATGTTGACCATTGAATACTAACCTTTGGTTCCCCCCTTTCTGCCTTTGGGGTCCCATTTGCCCCCAGCGCTGCCTCCCGTGTCCCCTGCATCCCTCAGGACCTGCATTGCGGTGTTAAAATTGTCTTCTCTGAACTCTCCCTGACAAGAAACACCATAAAAACATGATTACATAACTGCAATGATGCTAGGAATATTTTCTAAAACTTGATCAGCTTATTGTGGATTGGAAGTTATGACACAGACACAGACACACACACACACACACACAGATGTTCCAGCTTTCAGAATCTGTGTTGAAGTACATCTAGATGTGCCACTCTTAAAGTAACAGTTCCAAATCTACACCCCTGACAGATAACAGAACACAAACTCCATTCCGAGATCACTGGGGTGTGTTTAACCTTCATCTCTGATGACAGAATAAAGCTATTAATGCAGCTTTTCAAAGTAATTGGGCTACTCACGTTCTCATCCACAACCAGGTGGAGTCCGTCTCCTCCTGCTGGAAAGACATAGTGCTGCAGTGGAGTGGGGCGGTAGTCGGTGTACACCACATGGCAGGGCTGCAAGTAAACACACGCAACTTCTGTTATGTGCATCTGACAAATTTTCATTATTTTCTGTTTTCAAATTTTCATTTAGCTGCAATATTTTTTTATATCAGATTAAGCATTTCTTTCAGGTTTAAAAAAAGTGGATGTCAGAACTGCTAAAGTGGAGGTTAGTATTCTTGATAAGGCATTCAAGGCTGCTGTTAGTGTTCTAAGAGTTTATAAGAGTGATGATCCACCTGTTTGTGAAGGTGACAAATCCACTCGGCAAACTGTCGAGCGTTGGGAATGGTGGCGGACAGGAAGACATGATGCACGTTGTCTGGCAGCAGGATGATGGTTTCCTCCCAGACCACGCCACGCTCTGCAGGTCATGTGACCCAGAAAGACACTCAATGACAGCTAGCATACAACAAACTTATATGCACATCATAATGGCCACGTACACCCTGTGAAGATTCAGGAGTGACAGCCGCATTTATATATGGGTGTATCTCGTGAACTGCAGGTTTGTGCATGTACAGAACAGAACACCACTGAAACCACAGCACGGTTTTTCCATCTTCAGTGTTTGGTATCTGCTATTATTGACCAAAGTAATATTACAGCAAACAATCAGAGCGGTCATGGCGCTTGGCAGAGTGTGCTCTTAAAGGGTTGCCATTTATTAGAAGCAACACTTTTTAAGCATCTTTTGGCTCATAAAGCAATCCAGTTTATAAAGTCAATAAAGTAGGAGCCTTTCCAGGATAACATGTTTGGATTTAAGTTTATTATGGGCTTGATCTTATCTGTTGTTGTTGTTTTTTGGCAATGCTAATGAGTCAAATCGTAACTGATTCAATGTGATTTCTTGCACCACATATACTGAAAACAGACAATTCTGATATGTTTTTAAAGAGAACCAGAAATTTTGGGTGAACTATCCCTTTAAGTACATTATTAACAACTAGTTGTTCCATTCAGTTCTGTACACACTGTAGAATTACTGCAAATGTGGTTATTATCTGATTTTCAGTTGTAGAATGTGGTTGTCATTCCATAAATGACTGAAGTGTGTGTGTGTGTGTGTGTGTGTGTCTAAGAACAGGATTAAGCATTAAAGGGTGAAGTGACAGCCAAATGTAGCTGCAGTGTGTAAATGAACAATATTTCATGAAACTTACGCTGATTAAGCATTAAATACAACCCACCTGAGTCTCTCATGTAATGGATCTCATCAAAGATGACCCACGCCACCTCCCTCATAACCTCTGACCCTCTGTACAGCATGCTCCTCAAAATCTGAAAGAAAACCCCCAACAAAACCATAAATTACTAAAGAACCAGTCGTTGGTGTTCCAGCGGATAACGGGCCGCCGTCTCACCTCGGTGGTCATGACCAGGCAGGAAGCTGTGGGGTTAATGGTGACGTCACCGGTCATCAGACCCACATCCTGGAACTCTTCGTACATCTCTCTGTACTTCTGATTGCTCAGAGCTTTGATGGGGCTGGTGAAGATCACTCGCTGCTTTTCTCGGAGAGCCAGAGCGATGGCATACCTGCGTGCAGAAGGACACCCTTAATCTAAAGAACTGCACACAGACAATATTTTAGTGTGATGACCACACTCACTCCGCACACACGGTCTTTCCTGCCGATGTGTGGGCCGACACAAGCACAGACTGGTTGTTATCGATGCAGAGGATGGCCTCGCGCTGGAAAGGGTCGAGTATGAAGGGGTACTCCTGCATTAGGAAAGCAAAACTTGTTTAAACAAAGGCAAATCATCGATGTTGTCAGAGGATGTTCAGTGAGCTTTATTAGATTACCTTAGCTGCTTTTCCAACGCGTGGTTTCAGTGGAGTGTATTCCTCGTCTGCAGGAAGAACCACCTGAGATAGAAAGACTGGGTCACAACATGAACATTCAACAGAGATGGGGTTTTCTCCACTGTGTTTGTGTGTACCTCATGAGTGCAGCCCTCCACAGTCTCCACCTGCTCCGCCTTCACTTTAGGCATGAGCTCTGACAGACTGAAGGATGACATGGATACAAATCAGAATTACTACACCTCAACTAAAAGTGGATTTTGTCCATACCAATAATTAAGATTGGAAAACCAAAATAGCAGATGATTAGCAATTAAGATTAGCAAGATTCACTTAATTTAGATTTCATGTGGACTTTAAAGTAAAAAAAAAAAAAGCATGTTACAATTGTAAAACCCACCTGCACCTACTAAATTCATTTAAAACATTACACAATAATAATTTGCAAAAGATACAGTAATGACGAAAATGTTTTGTAATGAACAATATGACTTAGCCTCAACTACTGACAAAGACCTTTTTTTAAATTAGAATTTCTCTTTTTTTTCTCTCTGAAAGACTGAAAACAGGCTTTTCTTATGGATTGTAAAACCCTTTTTAAATTTTCTTTTTTAGAATATAGAAAATGTGCAATGATCATTTTCATCTAATAATACACACTAAATATAAATGGCCATTTCATCACCTACAAACAAATAAGTGTTATTTTTATTTTATAACTTTATTTGACCTATTATGTTTCTTTTAGTTTCTAAAACTAAAAAAAAAAAAAAAAAAAACTATAAAACTGAAAACAGGCTTTTCTCATTTTAACTGTGAAACCCTCCAGTGCCAAATGTATTACATTTAAAAATAAATTAATTAAATCTAAATATCACAATTGATTTACCAACCCTGAGCAAGCTAATCAAGTTCTTCAGGATCACTAGAAAAATCACAGTTAGGGGAGTAAGATTAGAGTTTGAGATTAACTTTAATAAATAAATAAATAATAATAAAACCCCAGGACAAGATTTGAGGAACCCTGATTCACACCAATAACTGGCAGGTCCAAAAAGCAACTATTGGTGCTGATCAATCTGTAAACTTTTTGGGGAAGTCATGGCCTAGTGGTTAGAGAGTTTGACTCCTAACCCTAAGGTTGTGGGTTCGAATCTAGTGCCGGCAATACCACGACTTGGGTGCCCTTGAGCAAGGCATCGAACCCCCAACTGCTCCCTGGGCGCCGCAGCATAAATGGCTGCCCACTGCTCCGGGTGTGTGTTCACAGTGTGTGTGTGTGTGTGTGTGTGTGTGTGTGTGTGCACTTTGGATGGGTTAAATGGCAGAGCACGAATTCAGAGAATGGGTCACCATATTTGGCTGAATGTCACGTCACTTAAAACCACTATATACACTGACACTAAGAAGCCTGTCAGACATTTATCAGAAGCAGTACATAAACAGAAGTACACTGATCTTACTTGATCTCCTCAGCTGACACCGTTTCCAGCTTCTGTCTTTTCCCGAGCACCATCTCTTCTGGTCCGTCATCGTCAGCATCTCTTTTGCACACAGCTGCTGGTTCGCGTTTCTGTTTACCACCTTTATCAGGAGTCTTTCTATTAGAGGGAAAAACAACAAAGATTCACTCCAAAGCCACACAGTGCTCATCTGAATATTTCACAACCATTCTAGGTGGTCTCCTAGGATTGCCAAGCATTATTATAGTGTAAATTTATTTATTTATTTTATATATATATATATATATATATATATACATACACAGGTGCATCTCAGTAAATTAGAGTTATACCTTTAAAGTTGTCACGATGAAGTCCTTAGCAATGCATATAATGAATAAAAAATCAAGTTTTAATATACTTAAGATAGGAAATTTATAAAAAAATCTTTATGGGATGAGATTTTTACTTAATATCGTAATGATTTTTGGCATAAAAGAAAAATCGATCATTTGACCCATGCTTTGTATTATTGGCTATTGGTACAAATATACCCCAGCGACTTAAGACTGGATTTGTGCTCCAGGGTTACATATGTTCAAATGACAACTGCTCAACTGTCAAGAAACTTTAACGTAAATGCACAGGTCTATCTATCTGCAGGTGCATCTCAGTAAATTAGAATGTTGTGTAAAAGATCATTTATTTCAGTAATTCAACTCAAATTGTGAAACTCATGTATTAAATAAATTCAATGCACACAGATTGTAGTTAAAGTCTTTGGTTCTTTTAATTGTGATGATTCTCTCTGGGGATCAGGTCTGGTGAGTTTGCTGGCCAGTCAAGCACACCAACACCATGGTCATTTAACCAACTTTTGGTGTTTTTGGCAGTGTGGGCAGGTGCCAAATCCTGCTGGAAAATGAAATAAGTATCTTCAAAAAGCTGGTCAGCAGAAGGAAGAATGAAGTGAAAAAAAAGGGAAAAAATGACATTGCGATATTTTATTTTTCTGCGATATTGCGATATGAAATCTAATCAAATTTTTTATTACAAAGAAAAATGGGGTGAGCACACTTACATTCTCATTTTAAATGATTTAAACATCGACACCATCGTGTCAATTGATTAATATGCGCGAGGGAGAGAGATCAAGACAGCGCTCGTGTTGTTTGAAGACGGTGACCGTGCGGCCGGGGCTCTCTCTCTCTCTCAAAACTTTCACTCTATGATGGTTAAGCTGTGCAATTAATCCGCGAATCACATTCGTCAAGGGCCGGAGAGCAGCTGGCCCATACAGTTAATGAATAAGGGATCAACTACGACAGCCTACATTGCACATCCTGCGATGTGACTATCGTGGATTCGTACGATATCGATGCTTAAACGACACATCGTGCAGCCCTATGACGGACTGTGGAAACTTAACACTGGATTTCAAGCAACTTGGGCTATGAGCTTCTCCACTCTTCCTCCAGACTCTAGGACCTTGGTTTCCAAATGAAATACAGAACTTGCTCTCATCAGAAAATAGGACTTTGGAGCACTGGGCAACAGTCCAGTTCTTCTTATCCTTAGCCCAGGTAAGATGCCTCTGACGTTGTCTGTGGTTTGGAGTGGCTTAACAAGAGGAACACGACAACTGGAGCCAAATTCCTTGACACGTCTGTGTTTGGTGGCTCTTGATGCCTTGACCCCAGCCTCAGTCCATTCCTTGTGAAGTTCACTCAAATTCTTGAATCAATTTTGCTTGACAATCCTCATAAGGCTGTGGTTCTCTCATTGCCAGCTTCTTTGGCAATGGATGTTTGTGGCTTACACTACTTGTGAAGGGAGTTAAAGATTGTCTTCTGGACCACTGTCAGATCAGAAGTCTTCCCCATGATTGTGTAGCCTAGTGAACCAAACTGAGAGACACTTTTGAAGGTTCAGGAAACCTTTGCAGGTGTTTTGAGTTGATTAGCTGATTGGCATGTCACCATATTCTAATTTGTTGAGATAAAGGAACCAAAATCATCCCAATTAAAAGAACCAAAGACTTAAACTACTTCAATCTGTGTGCATTGAATTTATTTAATACACGAGTTTCACAATTTGAGTTGAATTACTGAAATAAATGATCTTTTCCACAACATTCTAATTTACTGAGATGCACCTGCAGATAGATAGACGTGTGCATTTACGTTAAAGTTTCTTGACAGTTGAGCAGTTGTCATTTGTCATTCTTAGAGAAAAATGGTATATGTGAGGATTTCCAGTCAGGATTTAGACCGTATCATAGTACTGAGACTGCTCTTCTTAGAGTTACAAATGATCTGCTCTTATCATCTGATCGTGGGTGTATCTCTCTATTAGTTTTATTGGATCTTAGTGCTGCGTTTGACACAATTGACCACAACATTCTTTTGCATAGACTTGAATACTTTGTTGGCATCAGTGGAAGTGCATTAGCATGGTTTAAATCGTACTTATATGACCGCCATCAGTTCGTAGCAGTGAATGAAGATGTATCCTATCGATCACAAGTGCAGTATGGAGTACCTCAAGGCTCAGTACTAGGGCCGCTACTCTTCACGCTTTATATGTTACCCTTGGGAGATATCATCAGGAAACATGGTGTTAGCTTTCACTGTTATGCTGATGATACTCAGCTCTATATTTCTTCGCAGCCCGGTGAAACACACCAATTTGAAAAACTAATGGATTGCATAGTCGATATAAAAAACTGGATGACGAGTAATTTCTTACTGCTAAATTCTGAAAAAACAGAGGTGTTAATTATAGGACCTAAAAACTCTGCTTGTAATAACCTAGAACACTGTCTAAGACTTGATGGTTGCTCTGTCAATTCTTCATCATCAGTTAGGAACCTAGGTGTGCTACTTGATCGCAATCTTTCCTTAGAAAGCCACATTTCTAGCATTTGTAAAACTGCATTTTTCCATCTCAAAAATATATCTAAATTACGCCCTATGCTCTCAATGTCAAATGCAGAAATGTTAATCCATGCATTTATGACCTCAAGGTTATATTATTGTAATGCTTTATTGGGTGGTTGTTCTGCACGCTTAGTAAACAAACTACAGCTAGTCCAAAATGCAGCAGCAAGAGTTCTTACTAGAACCAGGAACTATGACCATATTAGCCCGGTCCTGTCAACACTGCACTGGCTCCCTATCAAGCATCGCATAGATTTTAAAATATTGCTTATTACTTATAAAGCCCTGAATGGTTTAGCACCTCAGTATTTGAATGAGCTCCTTTTACATTATAATCCTCTACGTCCGCTACGTTCTCAAAACTCAGGCAATTTGATAATACCTAGAATATCAAAATCAACTGCAGGCGGCAGATCCTTTTCCTATTTGGCGCCCAAACTCTGGAATAACCTACCTAACATTGTTCGGGAGGCAGACACACTCTTGCAGTTTAAATCTAGATTAAAGACCCATCTCTTTAACCTGGCATACACATAACATACTAATATGCTTTTATTATCCAAATCCGTTAAAGGATTTTTAGGCTGCATTAATTAGGTAAACCGAAACCGGAAACACTTCCCATAACAACCTATGTACTTGCTACATCATTAGAAGAATGGCATCTACGCTAATATTTGTCTGTTTCTCTCTTGTTCCGAGGTCACCGTGGCCACCAGATCCAGTCTGTGTCCAGATCAGAGGGTCACTGCAGTCACCCGGATCCAGTACGTATCCAGACCAGATGGTGGATCAGCACCTAGAAAGGACCTCTACATCCCTGAAAGACAGCGGAGACCAGGACAACTAGAGCCCCAGATACAGATCCCCTGTAAAAGACCTTGTCTCAGAGGAGCACCAGGACAAGACCACAGGAAACAGATGATTCTTCTGCACAATCTGACTTTGCTGCAGCCTGGAATTGAACTACTGGTTTCGTCTGGTCAGAGGAGAACTGGCCCCCCCAACTGAGCCTGGTTTCTCCCAAGGTTTTTTTCTCCATTCTGTCACCGATGGAGTTTCGGTTCCTTGCCGCTGTCGCCTCTGCCTTGCTTAGTTGGGGACACTTCATCTACAGCGATATCGTTGACTTGATTGCAAATAAATGCACAGACACTATTTAACTGAACAGAGATGACATAACTGAATCCAATGATGAACTGCCTTTAACTATCATTTTTGCATTATTGACACTGTTTTCCTAATGAATGTTGTTCAGTTGCTTTGACGCAATGTATTTTGTTTAAAGCGCTATATAAATAAAGGTGACATTGACATTGACATTTGAACATATGTAACCCTGGAGCACAAATCCAGTCTTAAGTCGCTGGGGTATATTTGTACCAATAGCCAATAATACAAAGCATGGGCCAAATTATCGATTTTTCTTTTATGCCAAAAATCTTTAGGATATTAAGTAAAAAATCTCATCCCATAAAGATTTTTTTTTACAAATTTCCTATCTTAAGTATATTAAAACTTTATATGCATTGCTAAGGACTTCATCGTGACAACTTTAAAGGTGATTTTCTCAATTTTACGATTTTTTTGTTTTTGGTCGCTCAGATTACAAATTTTCAAATAGTTGCATCTCAGCCAAATATCGTCCTAACAAACCACACATCAATGGAAATTTAATTTATTCAGTTTTCAGATGATACATTGATCTCAATTTAAAAAAAACTGACCCTTACGTCTGGTTTTGTGGAGTGGGGTCACGTATAAGAGATTTAGTGAGCCAAGCTCCTTTATTAGACAATACAAACAAACGTAATTACGTAAAACAGCTGCATTAAACATAACAGCAAGAGAGTGTTCAAACACGAAATGGTGAAAGCTGTATTATGAGTGTAAACGGCTGATACTTTAAGAGTTACTATGCAAGTTTATCCATGCGCGCGCGTCACATGTGTTCAACACGAGCAGTCAAACACTAACGTCACAGTATCTAGAGATCAGTTGTGTAAAACAATCGTACATCCCATTCGGTCACATACCCTGCCTGAGCTGTGGACTTTGGAGTGGCTTTTTTGCTTGAACCGGCCTGTTCTTCATCAAACACGCTGAACAAATCGTCTCCAAAAGCGTCCGCCATGACTCCAGCAGCAGACACAACACCCACAATGCGTTGCGCTGGCCGCGTGCCGGAAATGACATACGACCGGTCATACGCGTGAAGTGGGCAACGGTTAAAGAGACGCAACAAAAGACGTTTTTTTTTTTAAATAATCAAAATCAAATTTAAGGAATTTGACGTTATTTAAATTTAGAAAAGTAATTCGTTTTATTTGAACTCTTCCCAAGTGACAGGTTTTGATAAATAAACCCACAGTTTTTTGCATAATAATGTCTTTTTAGTAAAAAGAAAAGATAGAAAGAGATAAACTTTCTGGTTTATTATTATTTATTAGATGTTATATGCAAGACGAACGGATAGGTTCACTAGTTTGTAATAATTAAAAATATATATATTTTTGCATACATTTTGGTTAAAGAAATCGCCTTAACAAAATAATGTCATTTCCAAAATAAATATTAAACGGACGGACAAAATTGTATATATTAATAAACACATTTTTATTTACATAAACACTGTACGAAACATTGCTCGTGTACAAAGTTCCAAAAATCCGAGGTTTTCTGAAGTTTCTGTTGAACGTTTATTTTGATTTTTTTAAAAACCGCTTCAATAGTTTCAGGCTTCACACACACTGTGATAGAGTTGGCATCGTTGTCTGACAGCAGCGTCTTCTTTACCGATTTCTAGCTATACGTGTTTTGTTCATATAAATTTGAGTCATTTTGTGCATTGTTCAGTAACACACACTTTTCTTCGCAATGGGCGGGAAGAAGAAGAAGTCAGCTGCTGTGAATGTGAGCTCGACCAGTGCAGCAGCTGAATCCACCGGCAGAAAACAGCTACAGAAACCAAATAATGACAAATCAGCCCCGAAGGAAAACAAACCCAGAGGTCAGAATTCATTTAAAAAATCTTGATTGATCGAACGAGACAATATAATTCAAAATTGTAATTCAATTTCCACTTATTTGAATTCAGATGTACAGTGTAATGTAATCAGTAGGTTATTATGCAGTATTTTTTCATTGTTTCATAATATGTTTAATGTCTTGACAGTCTGTCTGCAAATGCCTTTAATATTAGATTTTTTTTCTTTCTTGTAGCTCCCAAAACATATAGTCTTATCACCAATGCACAGACTGACACTAGTTTGTCTGATAAATCAATACTGAAGGTAAGTCTCACAACAAAGAGGTCAAACATGATTTTACTTGATTCAATTTGAGACATTTAAAACTTAAAAAAAAAAAAAATCTTACCAACCCCAAATTTTGAATGTTTGTGTGAGCAACATCATCTTTTTTTGACAATATGCATCCGTGCCTTGTCTTACAATTGTTTCTTTTTTGCTTTTTTTTTTTTTTTGTGCATGTTTGAAGGTTGTTATCCAATCAGAACTGGAGAAGAAGGTGATCAAGTTGATTAATGAATACAGACAAGAACATGCTGATAAAGGACCTATATCTGGGAGACTCACCTCCAAGAAGTTGCTGGTAATTCTTTTCTGTTTCATCTTGAATTGCAAAAAAATATATCTGTATATATATATGTATATGTATATCTGTATTGTTTGTCAGGATCTGTACACAGCTCTGCAGATGTTCCGGTTTAAGGCCGAGCACATCGAGGAAGCCATGAAGAGCAGTGTGCTGTACGGAGGAGACCTGACCTCAGCGCTCGACTGGCTCTGTCTGAATCTCAGAGACGGTAAAAGGTTCAGATTGTAGTCACAAACTTACGTCTTGCTCTTAAAACATAAACCCTGGTTTTGAGTTTTGCTTTTCTGTAATTAAAGATGAGCTACCAGAGGGATTCAGCCAAAAGATGCAGGAGGAGAAACAAAAGGGTCGACCCAAGTTCCAGGCTCCTACAGAGGACAAGAAACAAACTGTGACTAAGAAAGAAGCGTCTGAAGAGGAGGACGAACCAAAGGCTAAGGTGTGTTAAAGTGTCATGAGAATCACATTTCCCTGAAAGGAATAGAACACCCAAAAATAAACATTTCCTGGCAATTTACCCATCCTCAGGCCGTCCCAGATATAGATGAGTTTGTTTCTTGTTTCAACAGATTTGGAAAAATGTAGCATTACATCACCTGCTCATTAATGGATCCTCTGCAGTGAATGGGTGCCGTCAGAATGAGAGTCCAAACAGCTGATAAAAACATTACAATAATCCACTCCAGGCCATCAATTAATGTCTTGTGAAGTAAAAAGATGCATGCGTGTAAGAAACAAAATGATAATTAAGATGTTTTAACTTCTGGCTAAAATATGCATCCATAATCTATAATCCATAATAACACTTCCTCTAGTGAATAAGTCCATCCTCTGTTGTCCTCATGCATCAAATTCCACCAACATATTTGTTAAGAACTTTGGACTAATTTCACTTGTGCTTGTTCTGTGCATATTTCTCTCATGGTTCAGATGAGAGACAGGAATATTATGGCTAGCCAATTCATTTTTTATGTTGAAGAAATGGTTTGAATTTCTTAAAACACGGCTCTTCGCTTCACAAGACATTAACTGATGGACTGGAATGATGTGGATTATTGTGATGGTTTTATCAGCTGTTAGGACTCTCATTCTGACGGCACCCATTCACTGCAGAGCATCCACTGGTGAACAAGTCTTCAAATCTGAAGACTGTGTAAGTTTTCAGCAAATTAAAATTTTAGAGTGAACTATTTATTTAATGTTTTGGGATTTAAAAAAGCTGAAAAACTTTTATTTGATGACAGAGTTCTGTAAAAGACAACGGTGACAGTATGAAGGAGTGGATACTGCGCTACGCTGAACAGTCTGAAGATCAGAGCAGTGAAGAAGATGAAAACAGGGACTCACGTGTGTTTAACCCAGAGCTGGAGGAGGAGTTTGATCCTGTGAGTTTCACTCAGTCTGGTCTCCACATTACCTCACTGTTATATCTGGAGCTTCCTGTAAGTTGTCACACTCTTCCTGCAGAATGACAGATACCTGCGGCTGAGCGCTCAGCTGTATGATGCGAAGGAGATGGCTGCTGAATCTAAAGCCAAGAAAGAAAAAGCAGGGCAGAGGACAGCGCAGGATCGCATCAGAGTCATTCAGCAAGGTCTCTGCAGGGTCTTCTACCTTTCAGGTTATTTGTTCATTGTAGCACTTGAGAAAGTGTTGCCATGAATTTGTTTCTCAACAGTGTTTGTTTACATTACAGAAATGAAGCCTTTGGAAAGTCATCCGATGTTTAACTCGGCTATCAAAGTTAAAGACACTCCTAAAGAGGAAAAGAAGCCAGTTACACTCACTGAAGGCAAGGAGGACCTCAACTTCAACCTTTTCGAGCAAGCAGACCCCCCGCCAGCAGAAAAAGGTACAATTATTTTTGTATCATTGTGTGATTTACAATGTAACTTTTTTTTTTGTTTACATTTAATTTAATTTTGTTTATTCTTTAATGATGTTGATTATTATTTTATGATATTTGTGTTGCTTTGTTTCTTTATGTTGTTATTTCATGCTGTTATTGTATTGTTCTTATTTTATTTTTTTATTTGAATGTTGTTTGTGGTATATTGTTATTTTGCATGATTTGTTTATTTTCTTTTATTTATTTTTCATTTTTTGTTTGTTGTTATTATTGTAACGTTTACCATTTTTATGTTATTTATATTTTATGCTGTTATGTTTTGTTTTTTTTTTAAATTTGTATTTAACAAAACTTTTTTATTATATTTTGTATTAGATCTATTTTGTTATTTTACTTTATTGTATGTGTTGGGTTTTATTTGTATTTTATTTTGTTACTTTATATTGTTGTTATTTCATTGTATTTTTTGTGGTTGTTGTTTTATTTTGTGATTTGTTATACTATGTTTATTTTGTTATATTGTGATATTTTACATTTGATTTTGTTTTATGCAATGTTTTTGCAACACAATTTTACTTTTTTCCCCATTTATTTTGGTTATTTTATGCTGTGTATGTTTTTTTTTATGACATTTAATTTTTTATCATAAAATTTAATCATTATTTCATATCATATTTTACATGGTTGTGTATTCGTTGTATGTCTGTTTTATTTTATAATGTATTTTATGCTGTGATATGCTGTTATTGTGCCTAGGTAGTGCACTGCATTAATGGTTTTTCTCTATGTCTTGACAGTCATTGTTAACTGTGTCAATCTGATTTGTCATTGTTGATACTCAAGCTGAGAAAAAGAAGAAAGAACCAAAAGACATTCGTAACTTTGATTACACATCAAGGAGCTGGACTGGCAAGTCACCAAAACAGTTTCTGATTGATTGGTGCAGAAAGAACCTCCCGAAGAGCCCTCAGCCATCCTTCCAGAAAGTTGCAGTCGGCAGATACTGGAAATGCAAGTATGATGCATAAACATTGCATCTGACTTCTAATTGTATATTGAATGCAGATTTGAGTGTCTTGTTATGTGTCATTGCTGTCAGAGTTCGTATCCAGAGGCCTAATGATGTTTTGGAGGTTTGTCCCACTGTTCTGACTGAGGATGGCATGCAGGCCCAGCACTTAGGAGCCACGCTTGCTCTTTATAACCTAGTCAAAGGACAGGTGAGTTTCAAAACACAACATTCACATTCATGTATTTCATTCATTTTATCCCTCCTTTGATCTCCATTAGTCGGTGCATCAGCTTCTGCCGCCCACCTACCGTGACGTGTGGCTTGAATGGCGAGACAGCGAACAAAAAGAAGAAGAGCAAACCCGCTCCGCCATCAACAAACCACGCGACCAGTTCATCGCACGTCTGCTCGCCCGCCTCAAACAGCAACACACCCTTCAACCGGAGGCCGAGCCGCAGGAACGTCTTCAGGACGCCGAAGCGGAGGACTCCTGGGAGAACCTGGACACACAGGAGGACCACGAGCCCCAGCGCGGAGGAGGCCTGGAGGCGGAGGAGACGTCCCGGAGGCTGCTCCTCAAACTGCGGAGCTCGGCTCTGGCTCGCAGGCTGCTGTCAGAGAGGGAGCAGCTGCCGGTCTTCCAGCACCGTCAGCAGGTGCTCGAGGCTCTGCGGCGCCACCGTGTGCTGGTGATCGCTGGGGAGACGGGAAGCGGGAAGAGCACACAGATTCCTCAGTTCATCCTGGAGGAGCTCCTGGCTAACGGGGAGGCCGCGCAGCCTTGCAATGTGGTGGTGACGCAGCCCAGGAGGATTTCAGCCATGAGTCTGGCCAGCAGGGTGTCACAGGAGCTGGGGAGCGAGGACGGACCGGGAGCCAAGGTTAGATCGCAGGGAGATTAAAGAAAGTTTTTTTTTTAAATATAATTTCTGCAGTTAAAGTGTCATAATTGTAGTTCAAGACAGAGACACCATAGTAATATATCCTGGAATGTTTTTTATTACAGAGCTCACTGTGTGGATACCAAATCCGAATGGAGAACCGCTCAGGGGACGCCACACGACTGCTGTACTGCACCACAGGAGTCCTGCTGCGCAAACTACAGCAGGACCGGCTCCTCAGCTCCCTCACACACATCATCGTGGACGAGGTGAAGCACACATAACTCTTTCACTATAGCTACAGGGCACACTTCATGCTGCACCGTTTAACCCCAAAATCATCTTAATATCGTAGGTTCATGAGCGGAGCGTCCAGTCAGACTTCCTCCTCACCATACTAAAAGAAGTGGTTCATAAGCGCTCAGATCTGCGGTTGATCTTGATGAGCGCTACAGTCGACTGTCAAAAGTTTGCCAACTACTTCAACCGCTGTCCTGTGGTCACCATACCTGGCAGAACCTTCCCTGTGGAGGCAAGATTACACCTAAACATATGCCTACATACTCTAACATTAGTATTTTGATGAATTTTCATATATGCATCATATTTTGTGTTATAAATGGTTAAATAAGCAGTAATAATGACACGCTGTGGTGGCAGGTGTTTCATCTGGAGGATATCGTGGAGGAGACCGGTTACGTTCTGGAGCAGGACTCGGAGTACAGTCAGAAGTTTGTGGAGGAGGAAGAGGAAGTCAGCATCAACATCACACAGAAAGGAGGAAAGACTCTTCAGCACCAGGTAAGGACATCAATACCTTATCTGTTTAGCATGCGTAAGGTTATTCTGTGGTGTTTTCCTGTAAATGTTTGTGTTGTTCTGTGTTCAGGAGCTGATCGTGAGGGACTCTGGCCCAGGCTGGGATCTGAGCCCTGAGCTGGATCACTTCAGCAAGCGCACGAGACATGTCCTGCAGTATATGAATCCCAATAAGATCAATATGGATCTGATATTAGACCTACTGGAATACCTGGGTAATATAACACACATACATATAGAGCATTATAAGCATTATATGTACCTCACTAGAACCCAGACTTTATTATTAGCAGTGTACTTGTTAATGGTTTTAATGAGTAAATGAAGTATCTCTGATTCTACTTCTCAGATACATCGCCTCAGTTTCGTGATGTGGACGGTGCGGTTCTGATCTTCCTCCCAGGCCTGGCTCATATTCAACAGCTGTATGATCTACTGACCACCGACAAGAGGTTCAGCTCCAAGGACAGGTTAAAAAAAAGAAAGAAATAGTTCAACTTACTCTCATGCCATCTAAAATATACTGTAGATGAGTTTGTTTCTTCTTCAGAACATATTTGGAGAAATTTAGCGTTTAATTTTGTTCACCAGTGGATCCTCTGCAGTGAATGGGTGCCGTCAGATTGAGAGTGCAAACAGCTGATAAAAACATCACAGTAATCCACAAGTTATCCACACCACTCCAGTCCATCAGTTAACATCTTGTGACCTGAAAACATGCTTGTTTGTAAGAAACAAATTCATCACAGGGTTCCTTCTACATTTATGTATTTGTGGTTTGCTGGCACAAATAGATTTTCCAAAAGGCTTTGACTTTGTTGAATTAACATGAGCATGAACATGATATATATATATGTATATGTATATGTATATGTATATATATATATATATATATATATATATATATATATATATATATATATATATATATATATATGTGTGTTTATGTATATATACATATATATATATATATATATATATATATATATATATATATATATATATATATATATATATATATATATATATATACATTTTCACTGGAGGAAGTATTATTTTGGATTATGGTCTGGTATTTTGGTCAAAAGTGATTGTTTAAAGTTAAAACACCTTCATACAAACACACAGCTTTTTGCTTACAAGACAGTAACTGATGGACTGGAGTGGTGTGGATTACTGTGATGTTCTTATCAGCTGTTTGGACTCTCATTCTGACGGCACCCATTCACTGCAGAGGATCCACTGGTGAACAAGTGATGTAACGCTACATTTTTCCAAATCTGTTCTGATGAAGAAACAATCTATATTTTGCATGGCCTGGGAGCGAGAACATTTTCTTATATATTCACTTTAGATAGTAGTCAGAGAAGAGAAGAAGGTCTAAGGGACAGAAATTCAGGCCATTTAACCTGGTTGTCTTTTTTTTTTTTTTTTTTTTTTTACATTACAAATTCATATTTTATTATTTTTGTCAAATTGAATATGGCATAAAGCTTTTCCCACCAGTAATTGTTTTTTAAATTATTATTCAACACTGTTTGCATCTAGATTCAAGCTGGTTGCCCTCCACTCCACACTGTCCTCTCAGGACCAGTCTTCTGCATTTACAGTGCCCCCTCCTGGAGTCAGAAAGGTACTGCAGTACATTCACGTGTTAGCAGGGCTCCATTCAGAATAACAAACTTCATACTACTCTTATTTCTGCAGTATGTAATATATATATATATATATATATATATATATATATATATATACATATATTAGGGGTGTAACGGTACGCAAAAATCACGGTTCAGTACGTACCTCGGTTTTAAAGTCACGGTTCGGTTCATTTTCGGTACAGTAAGGGAAAGAAATGCAAACATTAAACTGCAGGTTGTTTATTACAATAAACTTTTTTTTAACAATTTGTTTACACTTATTTTAAAATACTTTTTAATAAAATATATATAAAATAAAAAAAGAATAAGAAATAAAATACTGCTGCAAAGTTCTTCATTAAATAAAATACTTTCAGTCTCAAACCAATATCATATAATAAAATATAATGAAAAATATAAATAAATAACTATGATCACAGTGCAGCATTACCAATCCCAGCTTGTAGGCCTGCTCATATTTTAAAAATATATATAACTTTTCCAAAGTGTAAAGTGCAGCATGAACAGTTTCAGTTTTTAGACCTGCTCAGATTTCGTTATTGCGTTGGACCGATCAGAATTAAAGGGGTGGTTCGGGATTTTTGACATCGGACCTCATTTTTAAGTCAGCCTGGTTGTTATTCATTAGTGGAGACATTTTTTTTTTTTTTAATTATCCAGTCTTTATATTTGGATAGATAGCCGATGCTAGGCTAGCGCGAGTCAATGGGTATATGTTAGCCAGCCATTAAAAACCGTTTTACCCACTCCACAGTGCACCAAACGCAAATCAATTATAACACTAGACTATCGATGCAAATGTCCGTTGATAGAATAATGTTAGAAATCAAACTTACCTTTCATCACATTGCATTAGTTATAATTTGTTCCCTGTAAACATAAGCCTTGTCGACAGCAGCAGCGGAGTGATATTGTGTCAAACATAGTCTATTTTGCCGTCAATACTGTTGACGCTGTCCTTTATCAGTAGGCTTTATATTTATGCTCAACATGAAGTATAGATATTGTTGTCGTGAACACAAGATCCTGGTCTGTCGGCGGTCTCCCTTTATGTCTCCTTCAGTAGCAGCAGTGCGCCAGCGCCGCGTCAGGCACGATTCTGGTCTGTAAAGACACAGAAAATGCAGCACGCAACTGACACGCAGCAGAAACGCCACGCTCACGCCACGCAGCAGTGTGTCACCGGTCTTAGAATCAGCTGCAGGGCGGGATTTGCGCTGAACGCTTAGACTTCCACCACTTAATATGTTCTTTTGGAAACACGAAAATGTACCAATGTTCCGAAAACAAAATTTTGCATTGCATATATTAGGGGTGTAACGGTACGTGTATACTCGTGTATATAATATATACTAATCTCATATTCTCTTGAAGATCGTTCTGTCCACTAACATCGCTGAGACTGGTGTCACCATTCCTGACGTGGTCTTCGTCATCGACACAGGAAAAACTAAAGAGAATCGGTGAGCTGGGCCAGATCATGTCTGAAATGTAATCTGTCTATGATCTGATGGTTTTGAATGTTAGCGCTGATCTTCTGTTTCTGCTTTCAGGTATCATGAAAGCAGTCAGATGAGCTCTCTGGTGGAGACGTTTGTGAGTAAAGCCAGCGCTCTGCAGAGGCAGGGGAGGGCAGGACGTGTCCGAGGGGGCTTCTGTTTCCGCCTTTACCCCAAATTCAGGTACAATGCCACTGAGGTGCTTTACAGATTGTGGCCCATAGGCAATATCCAGCCAAAGAAACTTTAGGGGGAGTATTAATATGAGTAAATTTCATTTATTAAAATTCATTTGTTACCATGAGCAAACAGTGATGCTTCTAAAGCATTCATTAATAATAGTTTGTTTATTTGAATTTTTCCTCATACATTATTTAAATTAAAAGTTGTATCTTTTAATATTATTTAACCCAGACAAATGCCAAAACAAGACTCAAAACAGTAAAACTAATATAAACAAATCTGATTTATGTTTTGTATATGTATAATGTATATACTGCCATACCACACATGTCTGTTTTCCACAATAGATTTGAGAGCTTCATTGACTACTCCATTCCTGAGATTCTCCGAGTGCCTTTGGAGGAGCTTTGCCTTCATATTATGTTAAGTACAAACTTTGTCTTTTGAAACTACTGTTAAAGTTTGTGGTCGATCAGATATTTAAATGTTCTTGAGAGCTGCCTCTCCAGGGTTGTATTAATTTGATCAAAAACAGTAAAAAAAAAAAACGTGATATTATCACAATTAAAAATATCAGTTTTCAATTTGACTATGTTTTAAAATGTCATTTATTCCTGTGAGTTTTCAGTATCATTGCGGTCACACATGCTGATTTCCTGCTCAAGAAACACTTCTGATTATCATCAGTGTTGAAAACACTTGTGCTGCTTCATATTTGTGTAAAAATCCTGATCATTATTTTTTTTTTTTGGATGAATAGAAAGTTCAAAAGAACAGCATCCACTTGAAATAGAAATATTTTCTAACATTACTAAAGCATTTGCGGTCAATTAAAAAAAGTCTGACCTCAGACTTCTAAGGTAGTGCACGTGAATCATCTTTGCCATTAGTAACACGCCGACTTGTATCACCTCTCTCTATGTGTGAACAGAAGTGTGAATATGGTTCTCCAGAGGATTTCCTGTGTCGAGCTCTCGATGTGCCTCAGCAGCAGGCCGTGTGTAACGCTGTCAGTCTGCTGAGGAAGATCGGCGCCTGTCAGCAAGATAGCTACGCCCTCACACCACTCGGACATCACTTGGCCGCCCTTCCTGTCAACGTCAAGATCGGCAAAATGCTCATCTTTGGTGCCATCTTTAGCTGCCTTGAACCCATTGTGAGCATTTCTTCTTGCATCGTTTCTTACCCTCATGTTGTTCCAAGCGTGTTAGACTTTCTTTCTTCTGTGGAATATTGTTGAAGGACGTATTGAACAGCATCTTTTGTTTGTTGTTACCATTCAGGCCACCATCGCAGCGGCCATGTCTGAGAAGTCCCCCTTTGTGACTCCTATGAACAGGAAGGAGGAGGCCAATCTGGCTAAATCTGCTCTAGCAGTCGCCAACTCAGATCACATGACCATCTACAGCGCTTACCTCGGGTAATCACACATGTTCAACAGAACAGCACTGTATGTGTAGAAAGGAAGTGAAATCATTGTAATGCTCACAGGTGGAAGAGCTCTCGGAGCGAGGGAACGCGTGCTGAGATGGCTTTCTGCCGGAGACACTTCCTGAGCCGCACCGCTCTCATGACCATAGAGGTGACGTCCTCGTACAGCTCCTGACATATTAGCACAGTCATCATGATCTGACGGATGCACGGCTGATCTGCTAGAACTAGAAAAAAAAGTATATTTTTTTGAGATTTTTATATATATATATATATATATATATATATATATGTATATATATATATATATATTCTATTTATATAATTTTTTTAATCATATATAAAATATCTAAAATATGTGTTATTATTTTTATTATTTTTTTTTTCTATCAAAAAATGTCTTCCTGTTCTATCAAAAAATGTCATCAGACACCCTGATGAAGGCATGTAGCCGCAATGCGTATAGGTGTACCTCTCACCAATTTTTAAAAAAGCAAGCCAAGAATGTAATAAAGGCTTTTTAATTTTTTCACTGAGATATTCGAGTGCCTTGGAGTTCTTGTCTTCAGAGATTTATTATCCCACAACCAAAGAGCACCGAGACTTTATACCCCATGCAGCACTTTTGTTTTTGCATTACTTTGAATGTCTTCCTGTATTTTGGAAACACCACACTGATTCAGAAAATGGTTTTCAAATACTAAAATATTAAACCCCAAATGGAACTTTTTTATCATCTCCAGACTGATACATAAATACACCTCATCATTTTTGTTTTTTATCTTTGTCACAAAACAATATGAAAATGTATTAAATTAATTCACAAATCGAGGTGTGTTCAAGTGAATGTAGGAATTTTTTTATGTATTTTTGAATATTTAGGGCAATACATTAAACCGACCCCTAACCTTTTACTCTTTAACTTTCTCAGGATGTGAAGCAGGAGCTCATCAGGATGGTGGAGCAGGCCGGTTTCGTTGCCTCCAAGCCCAGCCGAACTCCTCGCTCTCAGCCCAGCGCTGAACCCAAAGCCCTTGGCTCGCTCTCGCCTCAGGACCTCTCTGTCCTCAAAGCCGTATTGACTGCGGGTCTGTATGACAGCGTGGGCCGGATCCTCTGCACCCCCTCTCTGGACGTTCAGGAGCGGGTGGTGTGTGTGGCTGAGACGGCTCAGGGAAAGGCCCACGTTCACCCCTCCTCAGTCAACCGCTTCCTACAGACCCACGGTTGGCTGCTTTTCCAGGAAAAGGTGTGTTGGACTCGCTTTAATACATTACGGTGACCTTTCGTGACACTTCTTGAAAGAAGTCTCCTATTACCCTGATCATTCATACTAGCACTGTTTCCTTGTCTTGCCTGCAGGTGAAGTACACTAAGGTGTTTCTAAGAGACACTACGTTGATCTCTCCTTTATCAATGCTGCTGTTTGGAGGTGATATTGACGTGCAGCACAGGGAGAGACTCATCTCTCTGGATGGATGGATCTGTTTCCAGGTGAGGGAATGTTTTTGTATGCGTGTCTTGTTTCTCATTGATTGTCCATGCATGGCTGGTTGCCTGATTTGCATTGATCGCTTCATTGGGGAGAGCAGGGATGCATCATAAAATGGTTGTCAAAGTGTTAGATAACTCTAATAATAACAGTTAACACTGTTTCATTTCCCATCAGGCTCCGGTCAGAATTGGCGTGATCTTCAAACACCTTCGCAAACTGATCGACTCCCTCCTGGAGAGGAAACTGGCCAACCCCAAAATGAATTTGGAAGGTAACTTGTTATTGAATATTGTATTTTATTGGATATATTTATAGAACAAGGGTGCAGGCTTTCTGTTGAGAACGCACATGTGATGGCTTTTATTTTTATATTTTTCAGATGAGAAAACCATTCAAATCATCACAGAACTGATCAAGTCAGAAAACATGCTCTGAGGAAGTGCCTGTTTGTTTTCAATTATGAATTACTGAAATAATGACGAACCTCACTGAGGGGTGAGAATGTAAATTATATTGCCAAACCAGAATAAAAGTATTTTAAGACAAACAAAACGTTTGTGGTATTCTTTAAAGCCATTATCATAATAGACTTACAGGGTGGTGGTGGTGGTATTTTTTTACTGTATGCCGATAAGAATGCAGAGAAACAATCTTGTGGTTATAATTTAATTGGTTTGTTATTGATAGAAGTGAATGCAATAACAGATTATGGTCTTGTAAATCTAACTTTTAAACTATGTAACTGGTTTAAGATTGACGTCTCAAGACTGACACGTAATTATTATAGACATTAAAAGTTAACTTGGGAAACGTGTCTGACATAGTGGACTTTGAAGATGCAATATTCTGCATATTATTCAGACCAAAAAAAGAGCCATAAAAAGCATTAAGTATTATTGTAATAATGGTAGTCGGATAGTCTTTTAAAGATGAAATTGAGTAACATGCTTTATGGCTCCTAAGAATGTCTGTCTGTTCTATAAGCCTATAAAACTGAATAATCAATAAGTACATTAGTGTACTTCCTGACAAACCCATCAACAACATGGTTCTTTCCAGCATGGAAAGATCTTCACACATTCCTCAGTGGTCACTGCTTTGTTGATTCACCACTAGAATAAAATAGAATAGAGTTAAGCATCTTTCAGTGCTGTTATTGTTAACTAAATCTACTAAAAATGCTTCAAAAATTGAAATAAAGCGTATAAAATTAAAATTATCAAATTATCAAATTAAATGAAAGTAGATGAAAAACTTGAACTTAAAAATTTTCTTTTGGTAAATAAATTAAATAAATATTTTATAATAATTGCATTTGAAGTACTAAAAAGTTAAGCAGATTATTAAAATGAAATGATGTATGGTTCGGGAAAGGAGTCGGGATTCGAACTCGAGACGCCCGTAGTGCAACGGCGCATTGGCCCCTAAAGGCTATCGGCACCAACCTGTAACAAATTTTATTGACTTAATAAACAAAGTTTAACTTAACATTTGAATAAATACTTTAATAGTATAGTAATAAAATAACTGGGGTTCTCAAATTATAATTTTATCTTATTTTAATTTTTTGATCACACTAGTGGTGACTGGCTGTGTAGGATATATAATTTAATAGAATAGAATAGAATAGAATAGAATTAAAAGGCCAAAAACTGTTTAAAAACATTTCTGTAAAATTTTACAGACAGTAGGAATATTTAAAGAAGTGTACATCCTAAAACTTTATCCTCTTCTGACATTGTACGAATGCTGTCAGAACGCGTAGTTGTTCTCCAAACAAAAACTACAGGTTCTTTATCCTGACGTCGAGGATTCCGTGCGTGAAGTGGCGCTCTGAAGCGCGCGGACTCGAGGCACGCGTCGCCACACACGTGACGCACCTGACGACAACGGTCACATCAACAGAGCATCATCACTCCAGCATGCAGAGCTGCTGCTATCCTCAGCTGCCTTATCTCACGGTAGTGCTGCTATAGTACAATTAATGAAAAACTCATAGGAATTTGCATGAGGGTCATTTAATAACATTAAACAATTACATTCTCTCAGCAGGAGCGTGCAGCGCTATCAGCCAACCAATCATCTGCTGAAGATCTGCTGGACTTTGACACAGGTGAGATGTGGTTTCTGAACCTGAGAAAATGAAAATGTAGATTAAGATACAGAATTTGAAAACTGTGTTGTTACTATCATTACGTTTGAGTGACGTTAGCATTGTAATACGTTTTATTATTGTTATAGCCTGTGAATTATTGTTATTTATTTTTTTATATTATTGTAAAAAAAAAACGTATTCTTTTTAGTATATATATATTATTGCAGTGCGCTGAAATCAGTGTAATTTATATTTTGTATCTAATCCACAGATGAGTGTCAGTCCACTGATACACATTTAAGGACAAATGAAGACCACACAGAGCTGAATAGACAGGTGGGTTTAATCCAGAAGCAGTTCATTTCTGTTTTAACTATAAATTCATTGACTGAGATGACTTGTTGGGCCAAGTTTCCCAGGTTTTTGACAAAAAAAAAAAAAAATTCACACCAAATTTCGACTGAAAGTTGTGCAAGCCTTGATCCACTCTTATCCAAGACAGGAGATAAATGTAGATGAACATAGATTTAAAGGGGCCATGACACACAGTTTAAAAAAAAAAATCATTTTAAAATTTTACTTGAGGTTTACTTATGATGTTAATTAAGTTTTTTACACACACCAAAACAAAATAGTGGTAAAATGATTATTTTCAACCCTCATTCTGAACCTCTCAGAAACAGGCTGTTTTTAATGGGTGGTCCTTTAAGGCTTCTCAGTAATCAGCAACTGTTATGATTGGCTAATTTTATCACAAAGGAAAGAGTATCAACACCTCTTCACCACTGCATGAGTGTTTTGACAACATGATCAAAATAAAACCGTCATTTCCAAAAAAAAAGCATTATGAAATCATTTACTTACGGTTTGTGATGCAGCTGCAGTCAGGTCTAGTACCGCTTCAGCTTTCCACAAATGTTTCTTTGTGAACGCTTCATGACACAGTGCCTCGTTTACAAAACAAAATACTCCGATCAATCTTCAGACATGATCCGCTCATGCTGGGATCCTTCTGATATCTGTATGAAGACGTGAACGAGCTGTTTTAACCAAGTGCATCAAAGCGAATGTTCTTTCACTTCATTTGTCCTACTGATGACAGACTCAAGCGTGAGGACTGTGTCAAAGTGAACGCGCATCTGTAGCAGCAATGACTGTAATTTCTATTTGCTTTTGACACGACACCACACTCGCATTTAGCATGCTCAAGGGCCTATTCTGAGAAGATCTGTCGATGTGTTGCTCTGGAGGCAGTTTATGCAAACAACAGTTTTCTGACGGTTATTACATAAATGCTTTTTAGTTGATGATGAGGGCATTTTAAGTTATAAAACTTGCAGGATGTATAAAGAATACAAAGACCTCTTCTAGTGAAAAGATCAAGGGAAATTTGGTTTCTCGTGTCCATTTTTGAAGTCAAAATTGCCCCTAGTCCAAGAATCAGCCAAAATACCCCACTTCAGTATAAACTCATGTATTCCCAAATCATCCTCAGATAAGTGACTGCATTTATTTTACTCCTTGGACTGGCCAGTGAAACAACTGAAAACGAAACGTCTTGGCTTCTCTAAAATAGTTTTTAAGAAGTTAAAGTGTGGTTTATTCTTGGTCACCAGTGGGAAACTACAGAATCAGAACATGCTCACTTTCTCAACAATACCCAAATAAATATTTTTTCATTTAATGTAACAAAGACAATTTTTCAAAGAGACTTCACTACAAACTCATAAAATCCAGGTCTCATTCACAGATGTAACCTGTGAGATTAAACAAGTTAAAAACATTTAAGAGAACTGGAAAAACATTGGCAAACTGCAGCTGCTGATTTCTACATAAAAATGTCCTATGTGACATAATTGTCGACCACTTCTCTTTTTTGTTTGTTATATTGCTTAGTGACTCAGAAATTATTATCTTGCCTCAGCAAGTGTTGTTCAGACCACAGTTTGTCAGTGCGACCCTATATTTGTAATTTAAATAACTGATCAATCTATTCAGATTCTGCGGCATGTCATCTGATGTCATCAATGGTTTCTTATGAAAATGCATAAGCATGATAATGATTCTTCACTTGTTCAGGATTGCGAACTGAATGTCTGAATGAGCTCATTCTGTTTTGAGGGCACATGTTTGACTAGATCATCATGAATCACATTATCTCATGTCTCCATGCCAGTGCTTGCATACTTCACTAAGTGTGTTAGTGAGTAATAATCATGTGTCTCTCCCTATGCAGCTTCATGCCACACTCAGGAGAAAGCAAGAGGAAATATCTGCCCTGAAGGAGACAAATGCCCAGCTGAGAAATCTGGCTAAACAGAGTGAAAATTATGCCACAATAATAGATGTAAAGGATTTTTTCCAGAAAATAATCAAGACAATACAGTACATTAGAATTCCTTACAATTACGGTGTACAGGTGCCACTTTTTTATCTCACAATTCTGACTTTTGTTTTGCAATCCTAAATTTAATCTTGTAATTATATTTTTCTCAGATAAAAAAGTAGCAATTAAGAATTCAGTATGATGAGATTCAACAAGGAAGTCTTAGTTAATATCTCGCAATACTTACCTTTTTTTGCACATTTTTATCTGAGAGAAAAGTCAGAAGTTTGTGAGATTTATATCTAACACTTCTGACTTTTTTCTTTAAAATATAAACTTGCAAAAACTTGTTCATTTAAAGTTTTTCTTACAATTCCAAATTTACATTTTGTAATTATGACTTTTTTTTTTGGTTCATTTTAGCCATGAATAAAATATAGAAAAAGCTCATTGTGACATTATTATCTCACAATTCTTTGAATTGGACTTTGTTATTCACAATTATAAGAAAAAAGTCAGTATTGCAAGATTCCGCGAAAAAGTCTAAATTCTGTGTTTATATCTTGCATGCAATTATGTGAATATTAATAAAAAAAATATAACTTCCCAATTAATGAATAAAATATGAATGAAATTAATAAAAAATATTAATACAAAAGTCTGAGAAAATAAGTCAAAAACGCGACAATCTCAGAATTGCAATAAAAAAATCTGACATATGAGTTTATATTTTACACTTCTGACTTTTTTCTCAGATATAAACTTTTAATTCAATTTTAATTTAATTTTAATTCAATTCTGAGGGAAAAAATCATTTTGAGGTAATTTTGACTTTTTATCTCAAATTTCTGAATTCTTATAATTGCTAGTTTATATCCTGCAAATATAAATGTATATCTCACAACTTACTTTCTGACGTTTTCTTATAATTGTGAGCTTATATTTTATAAAAAAGAATTGAGAGATATTAAATCAGGATTGTTAAAATAAAGTCAAATGTGAGATAAAAAGTCGCAATTACCTTTTTCTTTTTAATTAATCACAGGAAAATGCTTCCATAGATTGCAGTGATGATGAAAAAAAAATCCCAGGCCTAGAAATCACAACATATATTCAGCAAAAATGCAGCATAAAGTCAAAAGTTATTTAACTTTTAACTTTTCACCTGTGCATGTTATTCCAATGAAGAAAGGTTTGTCTTTGTCCCATCCACTTTCACCATTTCAATCCATTCCCAACTATTTCCTAAATGAATTTCCTGTTTCACCCTGAAATAAGCCATATTTTGAAGTAAAATGCACTGTAAACAATATTTCATAACATATTTTACAAAATATATGATTAAATAAATAATTTTTATATTTGTATATATTGAACAGTTTATGGATGAAATGGGAATTATTTGCAGGTTTCGCATGTCTTTGATATTATAATTGTGAACAGTGCTGAACTGACCATTCAAAAGTCATCTGTTTTATAAACTGTGATATTACATTACACATATATCTGTGAAACTTCAGCAGCCAGAGGGCATCAAGACCTCCACATTTTCAGTGTCACACCCTCGAATGACCATTTGTCAATTCCACTTCCTGTCTACTAGGCCCTGACATCATCATTCCAGAGAGACTCAGTATCACACTGCACTCCTGTGAGGCCAACAGAGGATCATTCTTCTGAACACTCCTGGATCTCTCTGCTGACAGAAGAAGAGCCATCAGATCCATTATCCTTAGCTTTCACTAACTCCAGCACCACTGACAAACAGAGCCCAACATCAGGGGTCAAGAGGCAGCTGTGGTCCAGCTGGAATGACCTTCTCTGCGAAGATGTTGAAGACAACATCTTGAACTGTCCGTCCAGTTCCAAGCAGCCCAGGCTTGAAAATGAACTTGTACAAGTAGACTTGGAGCATCTGAAGGCCCAGCTGGACCAGGATGAACAGGCTCCACAGCAACTAAGAGAAGATTCAGGCCTGACCCAGAATCAAATCCTTGAGATGTCCTCCGGAGGCTTGATCGCTCAAAAGGTGAACATATTTGGGGTCTTCCATGGGCTTCGAGTGGTTACACAAACCCCATCTGTCATATCTGATCTTAACATGAGTGGAGATGATGGAAAAGTGTGCTTTAAGACTGCAATCAGGGACCACAGTACAGTAAAGACCAAGGTTTACCCAAATGGAAAGGCTTTCACTTCTCACACACCAAGTGGATCTTGTAGGTTCCTTTGGGTTCCTAATGGGCATTGAAGGTCTTTGACTCAAATTATTCAAAAAGCTACATTTGTGAAAAAAACTACTTAGTTCAGTTTAGACCAACAAAGTTCTTTATTTGAGCAAGGCTGCTTTTGAATTGCCACCAATGGTCAACCTTTCAAAACTAAAGGTTCTTTGTTGGAATCAATGATTCCATTGAAGAACCTTTAACATCCATGGAACATTTCAATGCACAAAAGGTTCTTCATAGTGGAAAAAGGTTCTTTAGATTTATAAAGTTCCAATTGGATATTTAAATAACTTTCCACTGCAAGGTTTCAAATGTGACCTTAAATGTGACCTATGCTCCTGTGACCTTGTGAGGAAAAAAAATGTCAACTGAATCTGCAGTTATCTTGGAAATAGTTTTTTATCTTCTCAACAGAGGAATAAAGCTGACATACCACAATGTTCATCCCAGGACAAGGAGATCAAATCATATATACAGTACATTTATTGAAGCAATAGATCCAGTGATGCAGGACTCTGTATTGACAGTGTGTAGAATTTTACACTAGAAATAAATTATATTTTTGTGGTCTTTATAAAAAGCTGATTTAAAAGCGAAGCATGTCATTTCTGGACCACTAGCTACACCAAACTGAATTTAAAAAATAACGATAAAAGAACTGGTCCTTTCCTGTTTTTTCCATTGGTTGACCAAACATGTAACCCCACCTCCAAACTCACCCCATTGGTTGAGCCCAATAAGGCTGTTCAAACACACTGCAATTTTATTTGATGCCACTAGTGGTACAAAATTGTACATCTTCTATACAGTAAATAAAATACTAATATTTCCACAACATTGTTTGTTGATGTTATCAGTGTAGTGAGACCTTCAGGATTTGACTTTTTATGACTATGTAATAGTGTCAAAGCTCACTGTGTTTGCATGTTATTTCATACAGAGACAGGAAAACACTTCATGCCAGGCTACAATATATTCTCACCACATGGTATGAAGAAGCTGGCAACAGCATTAGAAGGTAATCAATGTGCGTTTCAACCCTTGATGAAAAATGCAACAAATGCCTTCACAATATTCCTATTGAGCAGCAAAAGGGCTTGCAAAGACTGAAAAAGAAAAAAGAATGAATAACTTAAACACCATTTCCTCAAGGGAGCATTCCAGGGATTCATAAACAACATTATTAACTGTATATTACTTGGTCCAGCATTAATATTACACTGTTTGTAAATTGTACGTCAAGGTTACATTCCTGCGAGAATTCTTACCGAGTCACAATCTTATTAGTATCGTATTAGGCTGTATCCTGGTTCTGCTACAGTTGAGTATAAAGGATCATCTGAGGATGAAAGATGCAACAAGAAATGGGAATTGAATAAACATATAGAAGAGAAGTATAAACTCATTGCTATATGCATATAATATTTTCATACTTTCTGCAATTGGTGGTGGAGGTGCTGCTGCTCTCCTGAAATAATGCACAGCAAGACGTAAGGTAATATTAAAGCTGATGGTCATATTTACATATGAACACAAAAAACCTAATCATTAAATGGGAACTTGTGAAATCTGCCATCTGTGAGGAGTGAGGGCTCACCTGCCAGCCGTGGGAAGTGAACGAGTGGGAGCTGATCTCTGATTATTGTAGAAGTTCTCATATAGAACAGATGCTGAGAAAAGATCGAGTTCATAAACATTATGGGACAGTTCGACCAAACATGAAATGTCATCAAACAGTGGAACTCAAGGATAAAGTTCATGTTCAATTTCTTTTCTTTACAACAGACCATCAAGCTCTGATAAGGACAAAGACAGGGTTATTATAGTTAACTAAGCATGTATTCACACCAGGAAATGATTTTCTTTCTTTTTTTTACTTATTTTCTTTTATCAGCTACAAACACAATATGAAGACACTTATGAACATCAGATCAGACAATATACGATGTTGTAACAAGGATTTTGCTGCAAGATGGTTTCGGTGGAGAGAGCATAATCTTATGGGAGCCTACAATGGCATATTTACAATGGCACTGCGCAGAAGACGGATAAGGCATAAAAAAAGCGAAAGTGAAACTTAAAAAAAACAGCGCACATGGGAAAGTGATTGCAGGCTTTCGCAAGTGTCAGCTAACTGTGCGATTGCCCGTAAACAACCCCAACCGTACCAGAGTTTGTTTGGAACTGAACCAAGACCACCTCTTCAGCTGGGTCTCGGTTTGGTTGTTTGGTGCGCACCAGAGTGCGAATGCTGTATTCACACCTGCCAAAAAGATCCGCACCAAAGGGGGAAACGAACCTGAGTTTGTTTCAATTGAACCATGAACCAAACAAGACGGTACACCCTAGTGAGTACACCCTAAAAGTAAAACGGAAACTAAAATTTTGTAAGAATTGTTACTTAAAATAAAACTTTAACTTAAACAGAATAAAATACTAAAACGTTTTGTTTTGGCTAGATGCCAAAGCTACATTTCACATTTTAATTTAGTTTAACTTGATGTGGTAAAATACTTAAAAATGGGATAAAATTAATTAAAACTATATTAAAATGAAAATTTTAATTTAAGTTAAATTGAAATTTTAAAACTGATTAAAAGCATTATTAGTATTAAAAGTATTATTAAATACTTTAAAAGATAGAAGTCACTTTCCAACTTTCTGCTGATCAACACTATTGATTCATGTCACCAACTTGATGTGAAATCTGCGCTGGGAAATCTTTCACCCTCATTCAAAATTAGCTGCATGGATTTCATTTGACCTGACTGGATGTCGCCCGAGAACGTGTTGTTGTGAAAGCCTGCTGCTGAGAGTACCTGGTGGTTTGTCTCCAGTTCTTCTGAGGTTGATAAAATGCTCGTTGTCTTCTTGAATGTTACATTGCTCCAGTGACTTCCTCACTTCCTCATAGAGCTGCGTGACACAGATACACATAGTGAGATGGGTTCCACATGTGGGTCTTACCTGATGCCGCACAGTCAGTTTACCTCATCGCTGGTGACACACTGCTGGGAGAGATGGTTGAGATGGGTCCACACCACGTTTCTCAGGGTGCTGATCCTCTCCATTTCCTGTTTTTCAAAAATCTGTGGCAAACATGCACAGAGATGTCGAAGTAGAAAAAATGTCTTTCCTCATTCAGTGCACCAGTCAGTCAATAAACACCAAATATAATACAACTTGTTGAAGCATGTTTTAATTTAGGCAATTTATGTTTAATTCAGTAGATTTTTTTTTTTTTTACCATCAACACTAAAGCAATTTACAATCCACTTCCAAGAGGTATGCAGGCTTCACATGACCTGACATGAGCGTGTTTGATTTGTCATCGATCTGTTTTGATGTGCAGTCATCAGTGTTGGAGTGTGTGATGCAGGGTGGGGCGTAAAGCTCACCTCACAGGCTTTGACATGCTCGTTCAGCCACTCCTCTCTCAACTTCCCCAACAAGGACACATTCTGACTATATATCCTGTCTATTATTGAGTTGAAAAAAAAAGGACATTAAAATTAGAAATAGAAGCACTGTGTTGTGTTTATGGCTGGTCTATACAGATTAGGGATGGGACGATAACCGGTTTTATCGATAACCGTGATAAAATGTGCTGAAGGTTAGTAATATCATTTAAAAATGAATTATCATTAAAACCGTGTTTGATTATCGCGGTTTTAATAACTCGCTATTAAATCATGTCCAGCCAGCAACAGTCTGACGCAAGCGCAGCGCACAATGTTTTTTTGTTTTTTTTCGAGAAGGAATGGCGAAAGTCAGTGACTTTTCTATGCTTTTCTATGCTTCTACACTTTTCATTGTAAGGAAGGAAATGCCACAGAATTTAATCTTTCTTTAAATTAAGTGCATAGAGTTGCTTGTTTTATTAGTTGTTTGTTGATTATTAAATATAAAACTTGCTGAAATGTTTTCAGTGTGAGCATCAACTATTTTTGAACACTTTCATCTCGTTTCAACAAAACCGTGATAATATTGATAATCGTGATAATTTTAGTCACTATAATCGTGATATTAAATTTTCATACCGTCCCATCCCTAATACAGATAAATAGTCACATCGTAATTTTTTTTATATCTTCTGATGATATTTAAATCATACATTAATTTTATTTCTCAGCTTACCCATAATTGTAACAAAACATTGTTTTACTAAATAGCAAAAGATACTTATTAATGTGCATTTTAATACACTAATATAACAATACATAGACATATAAACTACATACATTTCTTTAAAACATTTTTTTCCGCTAACGAATCCACTTCCTTAATTGTTTTATTTTATTTTACTTCTTAGGATATCATTTTTTGGGGAAAACAAATAATTTAAAATACTTTTTTTATTTTTTTATTATAGAACTTTCATTATATCATTTTGATATTCTGATAGACTTTTCTTTTTAGAAGTGACACAAATGCAGTCCAATATTTGGCCTTAAAATATATTAAAAAATACCAATAATACTAAACAACCATATTTAATTAATTCATTTATTTTTATAAAATACTTCTGACAAAACTGATAAAGTGTGTCTGGTACTACACATATTGACATATGAACAACCAATCCATAACTACACAAGCCTTAAGACTCAATTCAGTTTGGAATCAGAATACAGTGATTCAGCAGTGTGTTGCTGATTCACTTAAAATAACTGACTCAATAATTTGGGAAGCAGATCAAACTGATTAAAGAGTATGTTGTTGATTTACTAAAAATAACCAACTCATAAGACTCATAAGAATCATTCACTACACTAATCTAACTATTAATTTTGCGCTGTAGATTTAATAGCAGTTTTCAAAATGGCCAATTATTAGTTGATTAAAGGGATAGTTCACCCAAAAATGAAAATTTGATTTCTGTTTACCCTCAGGGCATCCAAGATGTAGGTGACTTTGTTTCCTCAGTAGAACACAAATTATGATATTTGTTTTAACTCTGCCACCTCTCAAGTGGACCATTGGTACTCCAAATTGAGATTGTAGATAGAGTGTCAATGGTCTATTTGACAGATAGGTGGAAGTAATGCACTTATAAGTCTTATAAGTGCGATCTTCTGTAAAGCAAGAAGAAGAAGAAGTTGCGTCATGCGCCGGCTGTTGAGAATGCACTCAGGACAGTTCGGACATTGCGGTGACTCGGAGATAAAAACTATATAAATACTGTTCAGTTATTTGCACAGACCAATCATTTTGTGTCTTTACCACCATTGTATCATCACAAGCCTCAGGGATTAATTTGGTTTTGTCTGTTTATGTTTTTTTGACTCTCAAAGCCATAATTACCATTCACTTCCATTATAAGACTGACAGACTGCAACAGTTTGAGTTAAAAATCTTCGTTTGTGTTCTCCTGAAGAAACAAAGTCACCTACATCTTGGATGCCCTGGGGGTAAACAGATAAACATCAAATTTTCATTTTTGGGTGAACCATCCCTTTAATTCACCTGATGAATATATAGATCTGTCAATCATTTGTCTTAATGCTCTTATATGTATAGGTTGTGTAATTGGCCTAATGACAAGTTTGCAAATAAACATAACTAGATTTGTAAAAAAAAAACTGCATACACACATATATATACCCTGGTTAAAGTGTATTATTATAAGTGAGTATATTATTAATGCATTTGCTGACATTCTTACCGGCTTCCTCTGCTGTCTGCTTGGCTTGCTGTGTTTTGGCGTACAGCTTGAAGCATAATAGAGAAACATCATTTATACAACAGGATGTCTTTGAATAGTCATTCACATCTTACAAGCACATAATACAAACAGCTAAATGGCCCTTCTCTCTTTTTTAGCTGTTCTCTAAAAACACTCGCTACAAAGGTTTTATAGCCTTTCAACAGCTCCAGAGTCTTGTCCTCAGGGGATTACAAATACGTCCAACACTGCGATTGATTATAAAACGCTGTGATGTTTTATAATGACTTACAGCGCTGTACATCCCCCAGCAGTCATGGTTTGTTTTGCATGCTGCTTTGCTGTACTAACTCATTTGCCTCCTCTCAAGAGATGCAGCTCTATGGAATTTAGGCCTGAATTCATCTCTGCTTCTATCTCCATTTATAAAAGGAAGTGTTCTAGGTAAACATTAGTTTCTATCATGTCTAACACACAAAACAGAACTAGATCTGAATTACTTGAAGGACATATGAGTGCTTGCAAAGCAGCGAAAAGATAGTGTTACAGTTTTAGGCATTATATTTTCAAAGGATTGTTCACTGAAGAATGAAAATTGTGTCATAATTTACTCACCCTCAAGTTGTTCCAAACCTGTATGAGTTTCTTTCTTCTGCTTGACACAAAAGAAGATATTTTGAAGAATGTTGGTAACCAAACTGTTGGCTTCCTTAGTTTGGAACAACTTGAAGATGAGCGAGTAATGACAGAATTTTCATTTTTGGGTGAAATATCCCATCTGTCATTTTGTTTGATTTCATTATATAAAATGGTAAAACAAATGCAAGAAAGGAATACGAATCAGAATTAATTTGCAAATATCACAATGATGTCATCACTGCCAGTTACATCTCGATTCTTTCATATCATTCCAGAATGCTTGATTCTGATTGGCTGGAATGTGTGCTGTATTGCGCAGCAAGTTCCATTTCAGGTTTAATCACCATTCTAAACTAATGTTCTGGCTACAACATAACAAATTATCAAAAGTCAGGTCACCTTTTATTGTCTACCAAAAGCAGTCACTGTGTCTTTTTCCTGTTTTCAGACACTTCCACACACAACTAAACATACAGATCTGGTCAACACTGCCCTGCAACTAGCAATTAATTTCCCTACTAAAAAGGTCAACATTTCCTACTAGCAAGAAGTTAGCACTTTTAGTTTGTTGAAGCAGTTAAACACAAATTTACCATTAGTAGAACACTACTGAACACAAACTCAAACTTAATCTGTTTCTCTCTCACACATACACAAATCAACGACTTAAAGGGATAGTTCACTAAAAAAAATCACCCTCTGTATGAGTTTCTTCCATCTGCTAAAAGCAAAAGAAAATATTTTGAAGAATGTTGGTAACCAAATAGTTGACAGTAGCCACTGACTTCCATTGTATCTTTTTTTTCATACAATGGTTATTGGCAACTGCTATTCGTGAACTGACATTTTATCAATCTATGTGATTGGGAAATTTTTAAACCATAATCTTTAAAAGTATGAAACTTTTATTTAGTCTGAATTTCTCATATAAGTTTAATATTTAACAGTTCAGCTTTTGGAACATCAATACAGAGATACCTTGCTAACAACACTGTAAAAAGTGCAGATAAAAGCAAAATGCAGGAAGACCAGAACAGAGAAGAGACTTCTATATATGCACTAAAATGCAAGTGAAAGCAAGATTCTCACAGTGGTCATATAGGACAAAAAAAAAACAGATGCACTGGCACAGTTTTACTTGCGTACCTTTTCTTGCTGCTTGGAACTGCTAGTGGTGGCGTTTCTGTTCATGTTCTGTTCTGCTTCCTCTTTATCTCGACACTTTTGCTCATAAGTCTTCTTTGCCTTAAAAAAAAAAAAAAAAACATCGGTTAGCATTTAAAGTGTGACCAATACAACTTGTGTCTAAATTTAACTATAATCTACATTCTTTGTGAGCTATAATGTGCCATCTTTATTATACTGCAAAAAGAATCACCCTACCACAGAACTACACAACAAACTAATAGTGCACACGTTTCTCATGATACCAAAAACACTGTAATCTTGAGATTAATGCAGAAAAATATAAGACACATAAATGTAGGAATTATAATTCATTCATAGGTATTAATCTCATTCTGATATTTAATCACATTTATTTAAATGGATAAGCAAATAGTGAGAAAAGAGGAAAGAACTCCATAAAAACATTTTGGTCCAAATTTGTATGATTTCACCATTTTGATGACTTTCCTATTATTCTAAATATGAATATATGATTATAAACATATATAAACATATATATATATATTATTATTATTATTATCATGTCAAATAAATGGTTTTTTTATTTCTAGGAAAGCGTTGTATGCAACATCACATGTGGTATTACCATAGACTACAGAGTTTCAGTTCAGAACTTGTAAACACTTATGCATCATGTGACACCTTGATGTTAATAAACTTAAGGGAAACCAACCTGAATTCCCCACTTTCAAGAATGCTCCATTTTAGCTTGAATGAAAAGCTGTCTTTTTAATGAACAAAGCCATTCAGCACAGATCACTTCTCATTTTGTGCAGCTAAAAATCAGGTGCACTCATTCACTTCCCTCCTGCCACTGAATCAGAACATATACTTCCCAAAAAGGAAATAAGGTACCATAGATAAGTGGGCAGCTAAACCACTTATTATAGCAACAGCACTGACAACAATATACAAACTGACAACACTTTGCTCTCTCTCTTATACTTACATCAGTCGTTTTCTTATATTGAGCGGCCTTCTGCTTATGAAGAGCATCCATATGCTGTTCTACCTGAAAAAAGCACAACTTTTCAATTCATATTTTTAATAAAACATCATTATGTTCTGTAATAAATTAAGTATAATTTTTCCCTTGATAAAATACTTTCTTCTATACTTCTATAACAAGCCATTTGCAAGTTGATTCACATGAATAGTGCAAACACTCTCTCACACTATTAAAAGATTGTGCTATTTGTTCTGAGAATTCCGACCAGCCAGCATAGCAACACAGGCTCAACCAATGGTGTGAGTTTGGGGCGGGGCTACCTTTTTCTTTGACCAATAGCAGACGAGGTGACTACTGAATATATTGCTAATATTTAATTCTACTACAGTAGATGATTTACCAGTGCAGATTTCCTCTTAGGTTTTAAAAAAATATATTCTTCCCTGTGAGTTATTTTTTGTCACAGCTTAGGATATTTTAAATAGTGCGTTGTTAGAGACAGTATGTGATTTTATGGTGCCATCAGCCAAATAACAAGCAGCAACCTCTCGCTGTCTCTCGTGAAGCCCATACGGAAGTGACTTAAACTGTAATTCATCGACTGGCCGCTTGAGGCGTGAATCCCATAGACTGCTTTTTTTAAAGCATAAAAAACATGTTTACAGCCTGGTGCAAAAAATAATTTTGGTATATATAGCTAATTTTGCCCTTCATGACAACTGTGAGGGGGTGAATTCTCAGTTTAAATTATATTAAGCCTTAAAGTTCTGCATAATTAAGGGACGAGGCCTATTGAGTGACAGGTGGATTGCTGATGTTGTCACCATTATTGTGCTAGGTGGGTGTGGCTTCAGCAACCAGCTCCCGCCTTTTTGCCCATTTTCGATTATCCGGGAGTGGCAAGCAGTGACACGCTGTTAAGATGGCTATTTCCGGCTTTGCCTACTTTTGGCTTCAAAACCGCTCTTCGAAAACCTATGGGTGACGTCACGGACACTACGTCTATGTTTTCATACAGTCTTTGGGAAATGCGCATCTGCGTCCAGAACTGAACACCCATTAGCAAACAAAGATGGGTGATTTCAAGTCACATACTTCCAAGACATCCTGCATGCTCTGAGCAACTACCAATGAGATGAATGGGAATGCTAACTATCTCCAGGTATGAAAAGTTTGAAGAATCTTTCCATTTGGGGACAGTGGTAATGAAGAAAGACACACTTGGAATTTGATCAGTACATAATGAAGTATTTAATACTGTTTGTACACCTTACCTTCTTCCGGGCTTCTTTCTGTTTCTCTCTGAAGTCTTCTAATTTCTTTGCTTCCTCCCTCATGGTTTGGGCCAAATGCAGATGGGACAAACTCACATTTTCTGTTTCTAAACACACATTTTAAACAAAAGTAGAGTAACGTAACAATAAACTGCAATCATTAGGTTTGCAGACAGTATTTACTTACGTAATTTGAAGACGTCAAGCGAACGTTTCAGGGTGCTAAAAACAGAAAAACAAAAACTTTGATGAGTATCCAATGTGTGTAATAAAACCATTGTAAAATTGCTGACATCAGTCACTGGTATAGGACTCAGTTAAACGTCACCCCATAGTAAGAGGAAAAGCACTAACCACAAACCAACTTCAAACGTGTGACCAACCCAGACACTGTTTAGGTTTGTACTTTGAAATGATCACATACAGTATATCAATACTGTAATGTTCAAATATGGTCTTTTTGAAGGGGATCAATATTCAACCAGATCAACACAATAACATGTCATATTCAATCAAGAACCATCTGTCTAAACGAATAAAAGAATTTAACTTTTACAATCCTTTTGAGAAATTGCACTTTGTAAAAATATAACCATTATATTAACTGCATTAACTATAATTATACATTGGTTATAGTTACTTACTTCATTTCGCTGTGTCCACACACTTTCTTGGACAAACCCAGCAGCTCCTTGGCATATTTTTCTTCTATCGCGGCTCTGAAAATAAGTGTGTTTTTATATTTTAAATCAATGTTTTGTACATAATGACATATTACTGAGTTAATCTGTTGGTTTGGTTGCCTGAAATGTATTTGTTATTAAAGGTGCTCTAAGTGATGTCACACATTTTTTAGGCCAAAACATTTTTTGTCACATCCAGCAAACATCTCCTCACTATCCGCTAGCTGCTTGTCCCCTGAACACACTGTAAAAAAAACGGGGTCTCTCTAGACACCACAGGCTCCACAAACAACAAGAAAAACAAACTGGGCTCACCCGCACCACAAAACATAACAAACTGTTCCAGCCAATAACCGACAAGAAAGATTTGGGGGTGGGATTTGGGGGATTAGTGGACGGATGAGGAGTAGGGAGGGTCTAGCTAGCCTCCGTTTTGTTTGACAACAATTTGAACGTCAACAAGAAGTTACAACTCCCGGCATCGCTTAGAGCACCTTTAAATCTAATTTTAAATTAATTTCATAAGGCATGAATATTGAGATTTAGTTTCACACTTTCTATATTAAGTAAATATATCCACACATTTTGGTGCTTTCACCACCATTTCTCCAACATTTTTCTATAACTCTATAACACTATCAAGACACTTATTTGTTTGTTAATGTATCCCACCCAGCCAGTCCGCTAGGATAATAAGATTTTAATAAACATATCATACATCAGCTGTAGTCAGGGAATTCACATTTGTTAAAGAATTTTAAAGTCAATACAATATATTGAAAACATTGCTAATCATGCATTAAAGGGATAATTCACCCAAAAATTTTAATTCTGGCATCATTTACTCACCCTGAAGTTATTTCATTCCTGTATGAGTTTCTTTCTTCTGTTGAACACAAAAGATGATATTTAGAGGAACACTGGAAACTCAACAGTTTCTGGTCCCTATTGATTTCTATACCATTTTTGTTCTTTCATATTGAAATAAATAGGGACCAGCATGTGTTTGGCTACCAGCATTCTTCAGTATATCTTTCTTTATGTTCGACAGATGGGAAAGAAACTCACACAGGTTTGGAACAACTTAAGGGTGAGTAAAAGCTTACATTTTGGTTAAAATATCCCTTTATGAAAATAAGATGGCCGTTTTAATTTCATGTTGACTTTAACTTCCAGTATTTGTTTCTGTAACTCTTTGATTTAACACAGTGGCGCTTTGGAAAAATTATTACTGTAAATCATTTTCACATCAACAACAGGAAATCTTGCAACAATGCTCTTTATGAGGTATTTTTCCCCCTCTTTCTTTAAAAAATAAAAAAACTTTGGATACTGTAACATTCTTTCAGTTATATGTGAACGCACTAAGGAGGGTTTACCCCAATGTAAAAACATCAAGAGTTAGAGGTGTCAAACTAGGTGGTAATGACTGTGACTTCTCACCTGGCCTTCATGAAATCCTCGATTTCTTTACACGTCCTCTTGCCATCATTCAAGTGCTGGACGATGCTGTCATATCCAGCTGTGCTGATGATTTCAATGTTCTGATATCACAATTGAAAAATAAAAAACAAAGAACAAAAATATAAACAAAACGCATAGGCTAATATTTTATCAAGTAACTTCACACAGATTATTCGTAATGTGAAAGCACATGCCAGGAATCCACAAAGTGCCACTTGTATCACCAATTCCTCATGTAGCCTTCAGAAACATGGTGGTTTGGACTGTTGACTATCATTACCCATGAGAGCTCAGTCTCTGTAATTTATAAGTCTGAGGGGCAGACATAGCATCATACCCAGAGCCACAGTCATCATGAAAAATCTCCCAAAATAAAAGCTAAGAAAACAAAACTAAATTGCACCTTATTGCCTGCTTTGCCTAATAAGGTCTCGGGAGTTCTCAGGCTGCCTTTGCCAACAGTCAAATAACATGCAGACACAATTCAGCACGAGACAGCACACTGAGATGCGCTTTTTTATTAGCAATATATTTTATTATATATTTTATTTTATTAGAAATCATTATTTGGGTTGTTTAATGGACGACAAGGCTACACATTTTGTGCTGACCACACTTCCCTTAAGGGAAATCAGTCCTGTTTCGATATGTGACAGGCGAGCTTAAAATAAAAGGCTTAACTATTTGTTAAACTTATACTAAATCAAAGCAAGTTGGTTGTCATGTAGTATTATACAAATAAACATCATGTCCACTTTATTTTTCGATAAGTATTGACTATATGCCTCCCCAAAATACGAAAACCTTACCCAAAAATTATCCTTGAAATGCAGTTCTCTCATTGTGTCGGCTGCTGTTTGCTCACTCAGAAAGTGACGGTGAAGTTCCGTGTCAGGTAGAAATAACGCTGTTACTGATTTTACACAGCCGTGATGGTCGGCTGCACATCGAGCATAAAAATAACAAGGATCTGCGGTCCTAAGTACGCATCTTTCACGCCTGTCCAGAGAGCGAAAGTTGCTGTGTAACAGAAAACGCACCCGCAAACTTTAGTGGACTATTCCACCACCTAGAGACTGAACTGTTAAGTTGCATTTTTTATGAAGTTGGAAAATAATGTCCCATTCTTGGAATTTGTGCTCTGTATTTATCCCATCCAAGTGCATACACACACAGCAATGAGTAGTGAACACACTCTACTCTCTACTTGTCAGCATAGCAGTGATAGGACATCCTATCTTAAAAATGGCACCCAAAGGAAGCATATAAAGTAAAAAAGAAAAGGGCCTAAAATAGACCTTTGGTGCACACCGCATAATACAGGAACCAAAAAAAGAAGATAATTCCCCAGTGGTCACTGAGAAAGTTCTGTCTTTAAAATAAGAGGCCAACCCCTGCAGGGTAACCCCCTGAATATTCAAAACCTTTTCCAGATAATTTAGCAGAATACTATGATCAGTTGTATTGAATGCAGCATTTAAATCAGTGGCTCAAAATTTCAAAAACTTCCTTGGAAAGACAAGTTGACATAACATCAGACTCACAGCTGGAACATTAGATTCACAGTTTAAACAATTTGATGCTAGCTGTCACAAGTCACAGCCAGTTTGCAGATTTGAGTTGACAGATTTCATAGGAAATTGCAGTCTATGATGGTCACAAGCTCAGATTTTTTAGTTTCAGACTCTGATTCCATCCAGACAGCCAATTTAAGAACACAGTGCTTTCTATTGTCACACATTTTCCAGAAACAAGGCAAACGTTTGTTGTGATAGAAAAACTTTTAAGTCTGGTAGTACTTGATGGCCACGTATTTTAAAATGTCTTCAGATTTTCACAAAGTTGAGAAGTCATGTAGTATTCATTTAGTGTATTCCAGCCTTTAGCCTTAGACACAATATCAGCTATTAATTAAAAATACTTGAATACAATGGAGGGGGGGTGTATATTAACAAATTATAATTAATTACATAATAGTATAATCACCTAAAACATAATAATACTACATGAACTAGGGTTAGGATTAGTAGTTAACATTAAATGCATTTCTTTTAAAAATGTTATGTTTAAACCAAAATAACCAATAGATGGCTGCAGTGATCCACATATTCTGGACTATGGTCCAGTGATTCTAAACTAGATTCAAATTATTTAAATCAAGTTATATTCAAATAATCACATTTAAAACAATCTAATAAAAATAATATAACCTGCTCTAATGGACAGTTGTCAAAAAAATAAAAAATAAAATAAGAGCCCAGCAGCAAATTGTAACATCTTTTAAAACTCTTACTGTTGTTTTTACTGACCTAGCAAGCCAATATGCTCACCAAATGTGCATTTATTTGATAACTGACAATATTGCAAAACATTATGACAATTTACTATATTTTCTATTTGAATATATTTTAAAATCTAATTTATTGCTGAGATGTAATTTTTATTTGTCTTCAGTGTCACATGATCCTTCAGAATTTTTTTCAAACAAACATTTGATTTAATGCTTTAATGTTTTTTTTTTTTTTACAAATAGTACAGTATCTGTTATCATCAGTTTTTTTTACCTTAATAGTTGTTTGCAAAATAATAATAATAAATAATAAAACAGACATTATTTTTTGTCTATCATCTTTATTAAAAATTAAGGGCACAAACTCACACCATCTCTTTAGCCAACCCCTTTGAAAACCCTAACCATGAAAATCTCAAATTTAAAAAGACAATGAACAACTACCTCAATAAGACCCAACCTAAAATATTCATACAAAGTGTCCTGGTCACCACACTGGCTTTGCGAAGCATGCCGCTCTACAAAAGGCAAAACATAGCAATTATACATTTGTCAAATTTACGACAAGGTCTCTTAGACTGTGATCTGTTCCTTGGCTGATTCAGAGAAGGTGTAGATACTGTGTTTGGGCTTTGGAGGGCAACATAAGCACAACTGCAGAGCGAGAATCTGTTTTAAAAAAGCATCCAGGTTGCCAGTGAACTGCGGACAGGTCTTATATCCTCCTCACAGCGTCGTCAATCTCACTTATCTGCTCTTTTAGTTGGTTCCACTGCTCTGGGTTCAGTGAAATACCTGTAATAAACACATCAAACAGAACTCTGAGAAATAAAAAAACTTGGTCCGCTTATATGCAAAATACTTTTTTTATTTTATTTTGAGTTTTGGGGATTAGTTACTAAATTCAATTCAATCCAAATTAGTTATTTGTTCAAATCATCACTCCATTTTAAATAAACAGAATGCTTTAGTACACAGGTGTATGTATGTATGAAAATATGTTTATTACAAGGCATTGCTATATTGGTGCATGTGAAAATGATTCACAATTATTTCTCTTTGCATTCAGCTGGTGAAAAACAGTATGCAAACATGGCTAATTTGTCAGTTTCTTTTGCTTCTTGCATTTTTAAACTGTTTTGCAATTGTGCAATGGCCTTTTGGGCAAAACTATTTTTTTAATCCATTCATCAGAAAATATACACAATATTAAGATACTGATTATATATATATAGGCTATATTTAAAACTGTATTGTGTGTGTGTTTGAGTGTGTATTCCCCTGTAGAGCACAGGAAAACCTATATAGGCATCATCCATGTAACAATGTTTTGAGAAACAACTGTTAGACAAACATGTTCAATATAAAATTATAATTTAATGTTATATATTTCCAAAAATGCCTAGTTAATTGTGTGTGTGCTTGTATATTTGTGTAATACATTTCACAATTTACTTATTTTTTCCGGCTTTAGTTCCTCTTTCTAGATGTCCTTGTTACACTGTTATTATGCATTTGAATACCGAGTAATATTATTCAACTGCATGTACTTACTATATGGTTAGGGTTAGGATTTGTGTTCGGTTTGGGGTTACTTGCATGTAATTAAGCAGAATTTATTGCTATTATAATAATAACTATATGCAACATGTGTAACAGACACTTTAAAATAAAGTGTTTCCGAAATACATTTAAAATGCATAGCACAATCTCAACCAGGTTCCATTTCTTCTGTCACATCTGAACCCACAAAGACCAGCACCTACCTTTCCGGCCTGGTTTCATTTCACCTTCTTGGTCTATCCAGTATTCCCGGATATCAATCAGCACTTTTCCCTTGAAATCACGAACACTCACATACCTCATCTTTCCGATCTTAAAAAAAAAGAAAACAATACATATAATATATATAATATAATACATTATATAATTGTGCGAGGCTAATCTGCATTTAAACTAAACATATACATTTTCATTGCAATCTTCACCTGGAACATATTGTCATTTTTACTGCTACTGCTTTTAGAGGCAGATGACATTTTTGAGGTTTCTCCACTTTTTTGTTTCTTTGATGGCTTTTCTGGAGTCGCTTGCCTCTTTCTTTTTGCCTGAAATACAGAACGTCACATCAAACACAAAGCCAGTAACATAGAAACTGTGGATTTGGCATTAAAACGGTACTTCTAATGTTCTGGCAACACAAAATGGGTGGTTATTTTCAATAAATGTCCAAATTTGCATATGTAATACTCTTGGATGTGATGTGCTTTTCTTTCAAATTGCATACAAGTGTAAAGTGAGGATATTGATTTCGATACCTTCGTGTCAACTTCACTGTCAGAGTCACTGTCTGAGGTAGAAGACAACACTTCCTTTGACTTTGGCATTCTGAAAAGGATGACTGCCATTTAAATGAAAAACCAAACCAAGGCAAAACACAGTTGTGGAAAGCATATATGTAACTTACACTAAAATATTTAAGACTATTTTGCTTAAAACTAATTTTGGAACAAAAAATATACATTATCTACGAGCAGGTAAGGTTGTATCCTCGTGCTGTGAAGTGATGCTTTAGCATGCAAGCTTTTAAGATAAAAAAATGCATTTATTTTCCAAAGAAGCAATGCTTTCACTTGGACTTTTTTAAAGTTTTGCATATATTTCACAGAAAATAATCTATGGCGTCGCTCGTTTATAACCAAGAAGGCCGCGAACGTATGAACGCGCAGCAAGATGGCCATTTGCCAACAGTTTCCTTTCAATGAAACAATCTGTTATTGCAACACGTCCGCTGACATTATAGTCGTGCTCGAGTATTATAAACAGTTGCACGTATCAAATGACTTACGTGATGTCTTAAAGTAAACGTAGGGTTGATAGAGTTAAACAGAAGCTCATCCGATGTGCGCGAACATCCGTTTGTGCAAAACCTGTGCAGATTAGAGCGCGCGCTTGCGGAAGCGCCCTTGAAGACCTGGATTATGGGAAGTGTAGTTTTGTGCATGTATTATCAACGCTTAAATTAAACAGCTATTATGGAAGCTGTAATGAAGCGACATTTATTTTTAGAACTCGAACAATGCAGTGCATGGATCCTATTAAAATAGCTCCGTTTCTTCTTCTGCAAAATGAATCACATTTTTGAAGGCCGTAAAATGCTCGAAAACTCACACAATTTGGCACATACATCAGAACTGGCAAAAATGTACATCTGATATGGGTTTTAGAAGGTGGGTGTGGCAAAATGACTCGATAGCACCACCTATAAAATTTTAACTAAGAGCCCCTTCTGCTACAGTGCGTTGCACATATGTGTACAAAATTCGGTAGTAAAACACCAATACCTACAAAAAAAGTACCCTGGGACAACATACCATACCCAACAGGAAGTCAGCTATTTTTTGTGCAGTTTTTGCCATTTTCATTTTTGCCATTTTTGCATTATTCCGCAAACGTGTGATGGAAACAATGAGACCAAACCGGTGTTGCATTGCATATTGTGCCGCGTAAAAATAAAATCCATGTCTGCATTTGTAATCGATGAAATGACAAACAACAAAACACTACTCTACACTGCTCAGAACTTGCATTTGAATCATCAGTGGCAAATTCGTTAAATATGTAACCATACTTCGTACTTACAGACTGTGAGTCAAAAAAAACCAGGCTGTCCTTGCAAAGTTGGAACTGCCACATTTTATAGAAACAGACACCGGCATTGTTGGCTAATCTCCCAGGAAACAGTCCTCATCCTCCATACAGGGCCGGCCCTGACCAATTTGCTGCCCTAGGCAAGATTTTACCTGGCGCCCCATGCATTGCAGCCCATTTCACCCTATCACTGTGTTCATGATTTAGCATATATATACATATATATATATATATATATATATATATATATATATATATATATATATATATATATATACACACACACACACACACACTACAGCAGAACTGTTTCCAGTTCTGTTCATCATATTAGAATGATTAGAATCATCATATTAGAATGATTTCTAAAGGATCATGTGATAGACCGGATGTCACATGTGACACTGAAGAATGGAGTAATGATGCTGAAAATTGGGATTCAGCTTTGTATCACAGAAATAAATGATAATTTAAAGTATAATAAATTGAAAACAAATTATTTTAAATTGTAATAATATATCACAATATTAAATTTTTTTCTGTATTTTTGATCAAATAAATGCAGGCTTGATGAGCAGAAGAAACTTCTTTCAAAAACATTAAAAATAGTAATGTTTCCAAACTTTTGGCCTGTACTGTATCCCCCCAAAACTGCACAACTGTAGAGTAAAACATTAATAAAAAAAGTGATAATAAAAAATGCGTCTTAAAATTGACATGATTACAAAATCACAGTCTGGGGACTCATAACTCAGAACAACTGCTAACATTAAGTTTAAGGTCAAAATAACTGCCATGAAATTATAGTATCTTACTCCTATGCAGTAAATTGTTCTTTCACTACCTCTTTCACTATCTCTTTACCTCTGTCTTTATCCTCTTCTCTTCTTTTTGGCACTGTATCTATCGCAGACTATGCTCATTTATAATGTGTCATGTAAATTCGGCCTTCCGTCACAATCAGGAAACTTTCACCGTGTCTAGAACTGGCGCGAGCTGCCAGGCCCGTTTCTACGAGCTGTGTGTTAACAAAAGCAGTGCTGTCTACATTGGATGCTGCGTCGGGCACGCTACACAACAAATTACTATGGCAAGCCAAAAGGGTCAGAATTACGCTATAGATGAATCGCGTTTACAGCCAAACGCCGTAAAATACGGCGTTTTAAACCGTTTTTGCGCCGCGAAATACGCCGTTGTGATTACAAACGCCGTAAAAAACGTGCGAAAATTATGGCAAGCCAAAAGGGTCAGAATTACGCTATAGATGAATCGCGTTTACAGCCAAACGCCGTAAAATACGGCGTTTTAAACCGTTTTTGCGCCGGGAAATACGCCGTTGTGATTACAAACGCCGTAAAAAAACGTGCGAAAATGTGTCAATGACGCCGTATTTGACGGCGTTTTGGTGTCCATGAAAAACGCAGTTTTTTACGCTTTTAATGTTGCCATAGGACGGCGTAAAAAACGCCGTTTTGGTTGCACAGAGCACGCGTCACTCTCGGCGCTTTGCTAATAGTATAATGAGCCACGCCCACTGATTCCCGCAGCCAGTATGTTTGAATGGTTTTCACCCAATCAATGGTAACTTAAAACAGACCAGACTAATTGATCACAGATCATTCTAGCCAAATGAATTAATAGGATATTTAAGTACAAAACCCCTTTCCTTTTTGGATATTTAATCTCTACTAACATTAAACATAAAAAATTGCACCTCTTCATCATAGTGTAATGTAGGCTTATTGCTAAGATTATGTTCAACAACTATCCTACCTTCCCCATTTTATGTATTCAACTTACCACAGAGATACCTTTTACTACTGCATTAGAAAATAAATGGACACAGCTTTGAGTAATGTTTCCAAATGAGAAAAAGCCCCTATTAAAGTGAGATAGTGTTTAATAGTTTCACATCATATTATGGAGCCTGTTGATCACCTGCTTGTTAAAGTGCCAGACTCCCACCTCACCGAGCGCTGGTTCGTGTTCAGCACTCAGCACAAAAAATATACATATATATATAAAATGAAATAACTGGCAGCAATGGCTTTACAATCAACCTCAAACTACCACATGCTAGTTTTATTTTAAACAAGTTTTATTTCGGTAATATTCTGTATAAAACTGATGAATATGATCCCAAACTTTAGCTTGCAGTGTTTGTGCATGGATGTATTGTTAAAAACCTGTAGAACAACCATCCAAATACAAAAGAAAAAAAAATCCTGCACATTTTGCACTTGTAAGACAATCTCACGTACTTAGAAACCCCTGTACTTTTTTTGACTGAAACAAGTTGGTCTTTTATTTTGGTGAAAAAATATGGTTTATGTGAAAACATGTTATACTAATGGGTCTCATTACAAGAGATGCGTACATTTGTGCAGTGAAAATACTGAACTGTTTGAGAATGGAACCTGCAACAGAATCCGTGGTCCAAGACCAGTCTTGATTTTTGTCGACAGCCAGAGGTGGCCCTAAATTTGACAGTCACCTTAATTCTGTACGGAAGAACCCTACCTTGAATGAAATGCATTTAATATTTTAATTAGAACGGTTTCTTCAAATTGTGATAAAGTGTTACAACCAACAGCCTCGTTTTTGTGGTTGTGCTTTGGGTGATCCTTGAAAGAGTCCCAGCTCTAGGTCCTTTCTGATGCATTCCTCTCCTCTCTCTCCCATGTGTGCGCTTTCTGTATGGTCCTTTACTAAATACTCAATATCAGCTCGTTAAATATCTTTAACTGAAAGCAAAACACATACAATATTTTCACTTTACGGTTCAGTAACAGTGGGGTTGTAAAAAGTGCACAAAGCTATTCATTAAACACTTAATGTGTTCAGATGAAAGTTTGCAATATTAAATTATTCACAAGCAGTGTTTTAGAGCCCCAGAATCCTAAATATATAGTGTATTTTGTAAATCAAGTAAAATCAAATTTTTATTAAAAGTGAAATCAAAACCTATAACAATTGGTCAATGCATCTCTACCAGAAGTGACAGTGCAATGTAGCAGATGAACAACTCCTTACCAATTTGCCAAGAATAAGCTAGATCTTTGATGACTCTACAAGGGGAAAAAAATGTTTGCTGAAAAAGTTCTTAAAAAGTAGGATTTCATTTTATACCATTTCTTTAAACCAGTGGTTCTCAAACCTTTTATACCAACTTTAGAAAATATTTGGCTCTCCAAGTACTACCATAACGACCAACATTAAAATTTCAGCAGCATAGTTGGCCTAACTATTCAGCTACAGCTCTGCACAGTTTTATACGAGCCAGTTTTATTCCTCATAAGAATATTTATTGTTGTCAGCCACTTCAACGTTGTAAATACTCAGTTTTAACATTAACACTGTACTGTTTACATACTGTTAAATAATTAAAATTTATAAATTCAAATGTGTTGTACCAAAAGTGAAACAAAAACTGTACTGTATTTAAAATGGAAACACCAAAAAACAACTTTACTCAAAAGACCAAATTAAAATGTATTAACATTAATTTGTTTAGTGATTCCTCTGCGTACCACTAGAAGGAGCTAACTAACTAACTAACGTTAGTGCTACTCGTACCACACTTTGAGAACCACTGCTTTAAACAATCTTGGTGGTATGGGGAATTTTGTCAAGGCTTATTTTCTAATGTAACCTATCGCTGGGCTAACTAGGATTAGCAATGTGTATTATTTTAAGAGACCATTCAAAGGATGGCGCACACATCTATCGCTGTATGTTTGTTTAACATTTAAACTTGCTGACGTTAGTGTACTGAAGGTTGGCGACTTTCACCTATAAAACAGAAACTTGCTGATTTACTAGATAAAACCAACACACCATTTCATATGCATAGATTATTTTACCTGATATGAAGTGTGCACTGCAAACACAAGCATTATTTATGATCATATCCATCAAGTCTGTACGTCGTATTGCATTCAACCACAACGGTCTTCTTGATTTCTGTGAAGGAATGTCTGCCAGGATCCGGTAAAATTTTAGTTTTGAAACAAAAGTTCGGTTCCTTCTATTCTGGCAGCCAAAAACTCAACAAGACGACATTTTAAAGTCAAAACCTCAAACTTTTAGCGCACCTGCTATGAGCTCTGTCTTTTGTTTTGCCTCCAGCTAGAGCGGTGACGTCACAGTGACGTAGAAGATTAAGGGGTTTATACATTTAAGTGACATTTGCGATTACTAAGAAAAACACAGAGTATGTTATCTTTGAGACTATTGAACGATAAACAATATAATGGGCCTAAAGCATGGCATTCACATCAGAAAAATATGCAAAGTCTCTAAGGACAGACATTAACAAATTAGCAGCATCACACATCAGATGAGTTTCTAACTTTAGCTTCTGTGATACAATATAAATATACACACGGACATATTTATCTTCTGCAGGTTACATGTCCTTTAGCCATTTACAAATTAACTATTTTTGAAAGGTATAGCGATTTTCTTACCTGATTTTGCCCATTTGTTTGCAGGACCTCGCAGATCACATCTGACCCATGTGCTTACATTCCATTCTAAAAATAAAACATTAACAGCTAAATATAAAATAATTCGGCACCAGCCCAGCAGTTTTAATGAGCAGCATTGCAATTGCCCGATTGGGTGAAAACCGTAGCTGTGGGAATCAGTGGGCATGGCTCATTTTATTATTAGCAAAATGCCGTGAATGACACGCGCTCTGTACAACCATAACGGCGTTTTTTACGCCGTCATATGGCAACATGAACGGCGTAAAAAACGGCGTTTTTCATGGACACCGAAACGCCGTCAAATACGGCGTCATTGACACATTTTCGCATGTTTTTTACTGAGTTTGTAATCACAACAGCGTATTTTGCGTCGCAAATACTGCAAATGCTCTCTTTTTTCTTTCTTTTTTTTTGTTTAGAACTTATTTAATTTAGTTATTTAAATAATGTATATTACATTTTATTTTATTTTAGCCTTTAAAAAGTTTTAGCTAACAATACCAGCACTGCCATGCAATTGTATTATGTCACCCACATGCACTTCTCTCTGCTGTTTAAAAAAAATCTTTTTTTAATATTTTATTTATTTAAGTGACTACAAAAAAGTAGTAAAGAGAAATGATAAACGGTTTGATTTTATAATTATTTGTCTGTTGTTGTTGTTATTTCGTTTTGTTTGAGAAACGGAAAAATGAAATTAAGCTAGGTTTTTTTCGTGGGTAAAAACAAATAAACTTAGACTATGCATTAATAATTATTTTACATGCGTGGGCAGCTTCAGGTCCATTTTAGTCTGATTATGATATATTATTGACTATAGATTGGTATCTTTACCTGAATCGTGTCCCACTTTACCATAATGTGAGCAAGCTAATGCTGCTGTCGCCGCGGTCCTGACATAAAAGAGCATCTGCACTCTGCTGAAATTATAAGAATACACTATATTAAATGTATTGTAATATTTTTCACAATACCGACTCTGGGCTAGAAATGTTTCTTTATTTGAGTGACTCAAGTTTGATTTAACGACGAATCTAAATACAAACAAAAAGAAATAAAGATAAATGATAATTTGATTGTAGTATTATAATTATTATTATTATTATTATTATTATTATTTCGTTCTGTCTGGAGAAGGGAAAAACGAAAATTAAGCTATATATCAGACTAAAATGGGACTAATGCTGCACACGCATGTGAAAGAAATAAAGCATAGGCCTACTCTAAATACTATTCACAAATGTGAAGTGGGCTAATTATTTAATATTTGTGACATTCCATTCAAGTCCGAAGTTAAATAGGCCTATTTTAGACAAGATCAGGAAATACGATTAAAACTTAACTTTGAACCTCTTATGCTGTCCAACGTAAATTGAGCTCTTGGTTACATCGTAATTTGGTAGCAGATGGGTTGGGTTATATCGGGTTATTTGTCCCGCAGTGGATCTGGGCTGGATTTCCCGAATACTGAATACCCATTGGGGTTGCCCACAAAAAGAAAGAAAGGAAAAAAAAAGAAAAAAGCCTTGTATGTATGTATGTATATATGTATTTATATTTATATATTTACACACCCAGCCCACACTGTATACACGCTGTCCCCACCGTCCCCACACCCAGCCCACACTTGTATGCACAATCTCCCCACTGTGCCCACACCCAGCCCACACTGAACCTACGCCCTCCCCACCGTCCCCACACCCAGCCCACACTTGTATGCACAATCTCCCCACTGTGCCCACACCCAGCCCACACTGAACCTACGCCCTACCCACCGTCCCCACACCCAGCCCACACTTGTATGCACAAACTCTCTGCCGTCCCCACACCCAGCCCACACCGAATGCTTCCCAACTGCATTCCTCAAGTCCAACGCTGCTGCTGGGAAGTTGGTTATCACAGCATCTGCCCAATAATAATAATAAAAAAAAAGCTTTTTTTATATTTTTTACTTTAATTACACTAAGGAATTTTCATTTTAGTACAAACTATATATAAAAGTAAAATATTACGGTTCATATTTTTGTGTTTAACAGATGAAATGGAAGGGTTTAAATACACCTACCCAGCCCCTGCACCAAGGAACACAAGAACTACAGATGTTGAGGAATGTTGGCTTTATTCGCTTATGTATACCTTTAGTATTTTATATAAAATGGATGTTCTTATGGAACATTAAAAAAAAAAAATTCATTAATTTAGCAGATGCTTTTATTTTACACACAGCAGTGAGAAGTGAAAACACCATGAATGAACACACACACACACACACACAGAGCAGCGGGCAGCTATATATATCCAGCGCCTGAGAAGCAACTGGGGGTTCAGTGCCTAGCTTGCAGTCACTTCAGCCATGGATATTGAAGGTGACTCCTGCGAGCTTGATTCTGCTGCCGGTGCCTGAAGAATGGTTTCATTTGTTGGCCCAGCTGTTCTGCCAAAGATCTCTTCCATTGCAGTGATCCACTGTCCTTTTTGTTCCAGGCAGCCCCGAACAAAAATCTGCATGGGTGTCTGGTGTTGTTCCGTTCTCAGCCCATGGTTATTCCACTGTCGAGTAAAGGCTGATAAACGCCTGTTGATCCTCAGCACATAGACAAGGTCATCACACAGACAGCACTGTTTACTCCTCCATGATCTGTTCGGACCCTAGAAGGCACTCAAAGTCAAGTCACCTTTATTTATATAGTGCTTTAAACAAAAAAAAAAACAAAAAAAAGATTGTGTCAAAGCAACTGAACAACATTAATTAGGAAAGCAGTGTGTCAATAATGCAAAATGATAGCTAAAGGCAGTTCTTCATTGAATTCAGTGATGTCATCTCTGTTCAGTTAAATAGTGTCTGAGCATTTATTTGCAATCAAGTCAACGATATCGCTGTAGATGAAGTGACCCCAACTAAGCAAGCCAGAGGCGACAGCGGCAAGGAACCGAAACTCCATCGGTGACAGAATGGAGAAAAAAACCTTGGGAGAAACCAGGCTCAGTTGGGGGGCCAGTTCTCCTCCTCTGCTGTAGCCTGGAATTGAACTACTGGTTTCGTCTGGTCAAAGTCAGATTGTGCAGAAGAATCATCTGTTTCCTGTGGTCTTGTCCTGGTGCTCCTCTGAGACAAGGTCTTTACAGGTGATCTGTATCTGAGGCTCTAGTTGTCCTGGTCTCCACTGACTCCATACCTGGCCACAGCATTCAAAAAGCTATTCATTACTGTGCTGCTGCGGTTGTTGTGGTTCGAGGCACAAAGAAAAACTGTAAGACGACTGTAGCCATCTATACCACCGTGAATGACAATTCTCAATCTAAAACATAAGAGAAAAATAAATAAATATGACATTAAAAGACAAGCGGCAAGTTATTGAATTGCCTTACTTTCAAAAAGTTCACAGTATTTTTTTGGATACCATGAAAGCTACCTGCATTTTTTAATTCATTCTTTTGTTCAAAGAAAAACTCATACAGATGTTAAATAAGTTAAGAATGAGTACATGTGACTAATTTCATTTCAGTCAACCATCCCTTTAACATCTGATTGTCTTTTGCTGCAAAACCAGCCAAAATCAAAGCATGAGTTTTTCCAGAAACTCTTTAGTTTACACCATACTCACAAAACACTGCCACTAAAATACTTTTCTTTAGCCTTAGAAAGGGCAGAATTATGAAGTTGATGTTTCTTTTTGCCAGGGACAAACTATGACAGGTTCATCATACACAAATCTTGTTTAGTTAATCTCTTTGAATGGATAAAAACTATGGGTGTGCAATATTACATAAATATTTTATGTAATTGTGTTATTGTGCTGGTACCTTGACTTTTTTCCATATTTGTCTTTAATCAAATTCAATTAGACACAATAGTGTTGTTACCAAGTGAAATAAAGTAAAGAAGAAAAAAAAAGTTTGCAATGCAGAGGAAACGGATATCTACCTTATCAATTTGTGGTTGCCATCTAGGTGCCACAGGGAGTTAGGGCCAGTAACACTGTACAGCCTTCTGTGTGGTCTTTGTGACATGGCCCGTTGTGGCGCTACCCTTGGGTTAATTCAAACCAAGCTCCTCCGTACTCTTGTCTTTGTACACGAATTCCATCTGCCCGTAACTGCACCCGGACAGCCTCCGATCCCAGCTTGTCATTTCCATCCACAACGTCGGTAATCACATCAAGGTCAACATCAGTTATTTCAGAATACATCAGAGAGTGATTTAAATTGAACCTCCAGGAACAAACACGCAAACAAAAGTATTATTGCTTCTCAAAAATAAATTTTAAACCATTAACTAAGTGCACTTTTCATGCATTACAAGTAATTAAAAGCTAATTTTAAAACCAAATCTTACTTCGCATCGTTTGAAGTTTAAAGTGATGAGACTACCTCATCAGAATGGCTAATGTAATCAATTGCACTCACTATCTTTTTTTAATCTTCTCTAAACGTTAAGAAATTAATATGGGCTCATTAATACTTAGAACTTGCTAGACAGACAGTTTGAAAGCTATAGCTAGAGGGTTTAGACAGAAAAGCTAACCCATTTCAGAAGAGTTTAGAAATGATAGATGGATAGTTTAGAAAATAGTTTTCTACAATAACTATTTGGATAGTTTAATAATAGATAGAAGTGATAGATGGATATTTTAGAAAAGTGGCCAATTAAGAAATACAGATGATGGTTTAGAAAAGATAGACGATAATTTAGAAGTGATAAAAGGAATAATTTAGAAACAACAGATAAACAGACAGTTTAGCAAATAGATAAATTGACATTAGAAATTATAGATGGATAGTTAGAATGTAGTATAGAAGACAGAGAGAGATTTTAGAAAAGACAAAAAAGGTAGACACTAGAAAGCCAGAATTTTAAAGTTCAAGATATTACAGATACAGTTTAGAAATGACTTACCTTGTTGTCCATGCTGCCTATGGTCTTGTACCTCTGCTATAGATTCATTGAGATCATCAAGTAACTTGTCTGCTTCTGGTGAAGTGATCAGCCTCCTTCTCACCCATGCAATGCTTCTTTGCATTGTTTCTAGCCTTTAAAAAAAAAAAAGGAGCCACTTTTATGTACTGAATTTTCAGGATGCAAAAAGGTTCATCAATATAATAATTTAGAATAGAATAAGAACATTCAACTTAATGGGCTAAAGAAAGCACACAAATCTAAGGTTCAGAAACAAGGGTGTGTAAACTCAGTCCTAGAAAGTCACTATCCAGCAGAGTTTAGCTCAACTTGCAATAAACCTTACTGGAAGTTTCCCGGATGCTGTTGAGGGCTTGATTATCTGAATCAGGTGTGTTTAATTGGGGTTAGAGCAAAAAGGTCGCAGGACAGCGCCCATGTTTTACATAACCTGAAACAAAGCAATCTTACCTCACTAAAGTTGACTGTAATACACCAGAATCTTCTGTCAGCTGTCAAGTACAATTGTTCAGCTTCTGTTAACAACGCAAAATAAAATTTCTCCTGGTCACCTTGATGTCAATCAACCGAATGCTTCGAACTCGGAGATAAACTAGTCTGGTCTTAGTCATGTCATCATTGATTGGACGAGAACAGTTCAAACTTATTGGTTACAGAAATCAGTGGGCGCGGCTCATTATACTATTAGCAAAACGCTGTAAATAACGCGCGCTTTTGTGCAATCAGAACGGCGTTTTTTACGGCATCCTGTGGCAGGCCAAACGGCGCAAAAAGCAGCGCTTTTTACAAACACTAAAACGGCGTTAAATACGGCGTTTTTTACGGTTAACACGCGTTTTTAACGGCGTTTGCCATCAGGACGGCGTATTTGCCGCTGCTGATACCGTTTTAAACGGCGTAAAAAACGGCGTTTTGAATGTAAACGCGATTCATCTATAGCGTTATTCTGACCCTTTTGGCTTGCCATAATATGGCGTAAAAAACGGCGTTTTGAATGTAAACGCGATTCATCTATAGCGTAATTCTGACCCTTTTGGCTTGCCATAAATTACCAACAACTGATCGTGCGCGCGCTCTGTTTCTGACGCACTTCAAGCACTCGATGGGCGGGGGAAGATTGAAGAGCCGGACTTTTTTTTTTTTTTTTTTGCTTTATTTGGTAGTATTTCGAATTAATGGTTTTTAAATAGTAGCCTATTATAAAAAAAAAAGTAAAAAAAAAAAAAAAATCACTCATTCACTCATTCTGGCGCCCCTATGGATGAGTGGCGCCCTTAGCATTTGCCTATACCGCCTATGCCCTGGGCCGGCCCTGCCTCCATAAAATGTATTGCACACATCTGAATATTTGGGTTGAACTGTTCTGGAACAGTGTTGTAAATACAACTAAACCACTGATTTCTAGTTGTGTCCTCTTTTGGAAGGCCAAAAAAAAGTTATTTCGCTTTCACAACGAAACACACAGCTTTTCCACAACATGGCGGTGGCAGCATCAGCGAGAATAAAAGTTACTCGTTCTTTCTTTGCGTAAATATTTGGGTTATGCAAATCTTTCCACACAGTGACGTAGAGATGTGCTGGCGTGTTTAAATGAGCTGTTTTAGGGGGGTATGGACGAGTCTCAACTTTGATAAAGAATATCTCTGTGGATTTGAGACTTTAGTTTTTGCAAATTTACAGATCTTCTTTATGCACCAAGATCTTGTAACACTCCAAAGAGAAAATAAAATTTAAATCACATCATATGACCCCTTTAAGCAGTATATAAAAAGTGTTTCTGTTACTCATAAAAACATATCTGAAACATCTTTGTATTTGACAAATTTAGCATTTTATTCACTTCATCTGTGATATGCAAACACAGCAAGAGTGTCACTACGGGTAACAGAAAGTTTCCGACTTGATGTCTCCTCTTTCAATTCTGCACTGACTGCAAGCGGCAGATCTCGCCAGCCATTTGCAGGCTACGGTAGTTCATCTCAAACAAGCCTAAAGTTTGCTGTTTCACCATGACACAGGAAGTTGCTGTAACCCAGGCATACAATGTCCAATTTGCCACAAACTTAAAGGGTTAGATCACCCAAAAAATTTTATTATGTCATTAATAACTCACCCTCATGTCGTTCCAAACCTGTAAGACCTCTGTTCATTTCAACTGGTAAATTATAGGCCTATTTAAAATCTTCCATTTATGTCAAGAATTTTAGAAAAAGTTGTCTGCTCAATTGAGCTCCTTCCTGCAAAAAAAAAAAAAATATCTGTATGAAGAATTTCAGTCAGGTTTCAGGCCCCACCATAGCATAGAAACTACACTGGTTTAAATTACAAATGACCTGCTTCTCGCATCAGATCAAGGCTGCATCTCATAGCTAGTTTTACTTGATCTTAGTGCTGCGTTCGACACCATAGATCATGACATACTCATAGATCGATTACAAAACTATACAGGTATTCAAGGGCAGGCTCTAAGATGGTTTAGATCAGATGAAACTTATAAATTATCTAAGCTAACATAGTGTGTTAAAAATGTAAAAGATTGGATGACCAATAATTTTATCCTATTAAATTCGGGTAAGACAGAGATAATAATTATTGGACCAAAAAACACTACACAGAATCTTGTAGATTACAATCTGCAACTAGACGGATGTACTGTTACTTCTTCTACAGTCAAAAATCTGGGTGTTATATTAGACAGCAACTTGTCTTTTGAAAACCATATTTCCCATGTTACAAAAACTGCATTCTTCCATCTTAGAAACATTGCCAAGCTATGAAACATGTTATCTGTTTCTGATGCAGAAAAGCTAGTTCATGCATTCATGACCTCTAGACTGGACTATTGTAATGCACTTCTAGGTGGTTGTCCTGCATCTTCAATAAACAAGCTACAGGTAGTCCAAAATGCAGCAGCTAGAGTCTTTACCAGGTCAAGAAAATATGATCATATTACCCCAATTTTACAGTCTCTGCACTGGCTACCTATTAAGTTCCGTATCAGTTACAAATTATCATTACTTACCTATAAGGCCCTAAATGGTCTAGCTCCTGCGTACCTAACTAGCCTTCTACCACGCTACAACCCATCACGCTCCCTAAGGTCACAAAACGCTGGACTTTTGGTAGTTCCTAGGATAGCAAAGTCCACTAAAGGAGGAAGAGCTTTTTCACATTTGGCTCCCAAACTCTGGAATAGCCTTCCTGATAATGTTTGGGGTTCGGACACACTCTCTCTGTTTAAATCTAGATTAAAAACGCATCTCTTTCGTCAAGCATTCGAATAATGCATCTCCTTAATTGTGCCTGCAGTTGCATCTGATCAAATGCGCATTCTTATTCTTTAGCTTGGATTAAACTAATAAATTTTACTTTGTTGGAACAGCAGCTACGCTAATTATGTCTCTATTTGTCTCTCTGTTTTGTCACTGGATTTACACAAGCTCCAGTCTGGATCCAGAACACCTGAGAAGAGATGATGCTGACCCCTCAGAGGACCCCAGATGATGCTAACCCTAAATCAACAAACAGAACTAACAAATATTGCTACCAGTGTGATTGCATCATATAATAATTGCTGTTAATAATGTTCATCGTCTGGTTGACTACGTCTTGCATACATTTTTCTGAAAAATCCTATCATATGCACAAACTGACAGTCACCACTTATAAGCTACTACTAAATATTGTAGAAATGTAATTTTCTGTAAAGTTGCTTTGTAATGATTTGTATCGTGAAAAGCGCTATACAAATAAACTTGAATTGAATTGAAATGAATTGTTCATCTTCGGAACACAGTTTAAGATATTTTAGATTTAGTCTGAGAGCTTTCTGTCCCTCCATTGAAACTGTGTGTAATAAAAACATCATCAAAGTAGTCCATGTGACATCAGAGGGTCAGTTAGAATTTGTTGAAGAATCGAAAATAAATTTTGGTCCAAAAATAACAAATGTTGTGTGCGCGACTGCTGTGACTGTTGACGTACGACGCTGCTGATCAGGGCCGGCCCGCGGCATAGGCAGTATAGGCAAATGCTAAGGGCGCCACTCATCCATAGGGGCGCCAGAATCAGTGAACGAGTGTTTTTTTTTTTTTTTTTTTTTTTTACATATTTTTTTTTATAATAGGTTACTATTTAAAACCATTAATTCGAAATACTACCAAATAAAGCAAAAAAAAAAAAGTCCGGCTCTTCAATCTTTCCCCGCCCATCGAGTGCTTGAAGTGCGTCAGAAACAGAGCACGCGCATGATCAGTTGTTGGTAATTTGTTGTGTAGCGTGCCCGACGCCGCATCCAATGTAGACAGCACTGCTTTTGTTAACACACAGCTCGTAGAAACGGGCCTGGCAGCTCGCGCCAGTTCTAGACACGGTGAAAGTTTCCTGATTGTGACGGAAGGCCGAATTTACATGAAACTTTATAAATGAGCATAGTCTGCGATAGATACAGTGCCAAAAAGAAGAGAAGAGGATAAAGACAGATGTAAAGAGATGTAGTGAAAGAACAATTTTTTGCATAGGAGTAAGATACTATAATTTCATGGCAGTTATTTTGACCTTAAACTTAATGTTAGCAGTTGTTCTGAGTTCTGAGTCCCCAGACTGTGATTTTGTACAATCATGTCAGTTTTAAGATGCATTTTTTATTATCACTTTTTTATTAATGTTTTACTCTACAGTTGTGCAGTTTTGGGGGGATACAGTACAGGCCAAAAGTTTGGAAACATTACTATTTTTAATGTTTTTGAAAGAAGTTTCTTCTGCTCATCAAGCCTGCATTTATTTGATCAAAAATACAGAAAAAATGTAATATTGTGATATATTATTACAATTTAAAATAATTTGTTTTCAATTTTTTATACTTTAAATTATCATTTATTTCTGTGATGCAAAGCTGAATTTTCAGCATCATTACTCCATTCTTCAGTGTCTGGGTGGCTGTGATGCATGGGGCGCCAGGTAAAATCTTGCCTAGGGCAGCAAATTGGTCAGGGCCGGCCCTGCTGCTGATGTGTTATTTGTTTGTTATTGGGCACACCAGAAACATGTCAGCAGCATCACTACACTGCAGTGAACGCGCTCATAGATGAACAGAGGTCTTACGGGTTTGGAACGACATGAAGGTGAGTCGTTTATGACATAATTTAAATTTTTGGGTGAATTAACCCATTAACATGTTGTTTGGAAAGCCTGTCAACCCTAAATGTAGAGGTGCATTTTAAAGTTATGAATCACATTTATCCTGCAAAATAATTTAAAAGAGTGAGCTTTAATGTTGGGGACTCTAATGTATGCCAAGTATGCAATTTGGTTGTTTTTGTTTGTTTTTTTCAGTGTGATGATGCAATGATGCATTCTGTTAGATACACCAAAGATTACTTGTAAGCCTGATCCTCTCATGGGAAATGGTTTGTTATTTAAGGATAAAAAGAAGCCTCCCGGTTTTCATCCAAAATATCTGAAATTGTGTTTTCCGATGACGAACGAAGCTTTTATGGGTTTGGAATGACATGGGGGTAAGTGATTAATAACAACATTTTCATTTTGGGGTGAAAAATGAAAATCATTTGGGCTGCTTTGTAATGACATTTCACGCACTTCAACCTGAAGAGCAGATACAGGAGTCGTTTTAAAAGCACCACAACAAGACTTCAAATCCTGAGCTTGAATCACATCCAGCTTCAGGTTTAGCTGCTGATTCAGAATACTTCCATAATCTAACACTGATCTTATCAGTGCTATATAAATACTATTCATTGCAGCTCTACTCTACACTCCTCACTCTACACCTCTTAGACATCTCACATTTAAAATAAAAATTGCAGTTTCTAGATGACTAAAAAAATTTAGAGTCAAATTGTCAATCTTTTGAATAGGTTTGTTCCATGTTAATTTGGCATCAAACCACAAACCCAGAAACTTAAAAACTTTGACTTACTCAAGAGTTTGTCCATACATCTTTATCTCTGTGTCAATGACTCTTTTTTGAGTGAACAGCATTGTTAGGCTGAACACATTTACATGGCCATATTCAATTATAGTTGTAGTTATTGTGCCGCCTGCTGGCAGCAGGAAGTGACATGTTTAACCACTTGAGCTGTTATTTAGATTTTTTGAGAATTAGGCATATGCAATATTGGACCCACCGGTGGGTCCCCAGAGTTGATGTGGTTTAACACCGTTATGGACTATAAGCAACACATTAAAATTATCCATTGAGTGCTAAACATGCTCAACCATGATAGCAAGACTTAAGTGCTAAAGCATGCTAGTAATACCATGAAATGGGAAGTTGTTGTAACTCATGCATGCAATGTCAAATCTGTCCCAAACTTTATATCTTATAAGTCAGAAGTCCTGACCTGAATAAGCCTTAAGACCAATGTTCAGTTATGAATTAAGCAGCATGGAAATAGGCAACAGAAACTATAACACAAGACCGAGGACTACGCCACCCCAGGACTTGCACCCAGGGAAATACTACGCACTCACAGGTGCGGATCAAGGCAATACAGGTTCAGTTCCACAAAATAATTGAGCAAGTGACGTGGGTACCAAAATACAAAGCTTTATTAATCCAAGTAATAAATTAATTTAAAAGGAGATCACATGAGCGCTGGCACAATCATTGGTTGCTTGTTGCTGATCACACAAAAAGAGTAGAGATTTACAGGGCTATGGTCAGCTGGAATCAACCCCTAAAGAAGCACAAATTGCAATTATCACACACTCTTGGTGCACACACACGCGCCCACATACACACATTTGTTTTTGTGAAAAGTGGGGACATCCCATAGGATTAATGGTTTTCATACTGTACAAACTGTATATTCTATCACCTTACACCAACCCTACACCTAACCCTAACAGGAAACTTTGTGCATTTTTACTTTCTCAAAAAAAAAAAAAAAAAAAACTTATTCTGTATGGTTTATAAGCGTTTTGAAAAATGGGGACATGGGTTATGTCCTCATAAGTCACCCTCTCCTTGTAATACCTGTGTCATACCCATGTCATTATACAAAGTTGTGTCCTGATGTCTCATGAACACACACACACCAATGAGATTTTGGTTGGTCATTGACACTGGCACCTTAGAGCAAAACATCCAATGTTTGGGTGTTGGCCGGCAGTAGTTCTTGTTCTTCTCAGTGGTTGAGCGCTTGAGGAATCACATCTACACCTTCTGTTTGCTGCACAACATGGGGGACTGCAGTGCCTCGAAGCCAACCCTCCAGCCTGCTGAAATCAGGTGGGTGCCGCCTCGACAGAGCATCTGCATTTTGCTTACTTTTCCCTGACCTATACTTTACCTCAAAATCAAAAGCAGCAAGTTGTGCTGCCCAACGTTGTTCAGTCGCCCCCAGCTTTGCTGAAACAAGATGACTAAGGGAGTTATTATCAGTAAAGACTACACATTTGTGCCCCAGCAAATACTCACAAAACTTCTCCATCATGGCCCACTTCAGCGCGAAGAACTGCAACTTCATGGAGCTATAGTTGGACATTGCGCTCAGTGGGTGGAAGACTATGACTAGCATAGGCAATAGGCCGCACCTTTCCCCCTTGTTCTTGGAAAAGAATGGCCCCTAAGCCACTATAGCTAGCATAAACCTCTTAAATGAAAGGTACAGAGAAGTCAGCGTAAGCAAGAACAGGGGCTGAGGTGAGTTTACCTTTTAGTGTCTCGAAACTACTCTGACAATGTGCCTTCCAGGCATCACCAAAATTCTGTCCCCTACATTTCTTAGACTTGCGGCCAGCTCATTAACCAATTTATGCAGAGGGGCTGCCAACTTAGCAAACCCCTCCACAAATCTGCGGTAATAGCTGGCGAAGCCCAGAAATGAGTGCAATTCCAAAACGCTAGTTAGGGTTCACCACTGGGTCACTACCTCCACCTTGCTTGGATCTGTAGCGACACCTTGAGATAACACAACATGTCCTAAATACTTGACCTCGCATTGAAAAATAAAAAAATAAAAACACACTTCTGTAGCTTAGCTTTAAATCCCCAATCGAACCAGCACCACTTCCAGCTGTTCTAAATGTTGGAACACAGAGGAAGAGAACACCACAATGTCATCCAGATACAACAACAAAGATTGGCATTGCTGGTCACCAAACAACCTTTCCATCAATCACTGGAAGGTGCTGGGAGCATTGCAGAGACCAAACGGCATCCGGTTCCACTCAAACAAACCAAATGGAGTAGAAAGCAGAAAGCCATTTTAGGTCGATCATTCTCCTTGACAGGGACCCGGTTGTACCCACTGGCCAGATCCATTGTGGAGAACCAGCGGGCCCCAGTCAGGGGATCAAGGGATTCCTCAATATTAGGGAAAGGGAAGGCGTCCTTCCTGGTTTTAGAATTTAACTGACGGTAGTCTACACACATCCGTCCTTCTTAACCAGGGCAATAGGAGAGGCGTATGGACTACAGCGTTCTCTAATCACCTGTGACTCCAGTAGCTGGTTAATATGTGCCTTCACCACCTCGTACTCTAAAGGGCGGGACCCTCCTGTACCGTTGCCTGACAGGGCTATCATCTAAAAGGTGAATATCATGCGAAAGAAGGTTAGTGCAACCCAAATCCCCCTCATGAGCTGAAAACACAGAGTGGTATTTTTTGGAGTAGGGACCGAACCTGAGCTTGTTCCTCCCCTGACAAAAATTGACAAATCTACAGAGTCAATCTACTCCTGTACTGTGAGACCTACCAGAGTTGTATGAAGACTTACCATAGCTGTGACTGGCCTCACTTCACTAATGCCTTCAGGTAAACAAATGACAAAAACACCGTTCAAGGTACCTAAAGATGTCCTCAGGTAGAGTACAACCTCAGTAACACCCACATTCACCACAGGCATATAGGCTGTACCCTGAGTCACTTGAACAAGTGCAGGGGAAGCCAGCAGTCCAGCATGTAACCTCGCCTCAGGTGGTTCAAACAGCACAGTACCAGTAGAATAATGCTATGAACAGGTTGCTGCTACAAGCTTCATCATGCCCCCCTGAATGCGACACACTCCAGATTGACTTCGTCCCCTTGCGCCCCCTGGCATTCCCTCCCATTCCCAACACATGGCCTCACTACATACATCTAAAAGTGTATAGGAAGGTTGATGGTGGACCAATTGCTTGAGTTCATGACGAAGGCCAATATCAATAACGTGCTCAAAAAATTGGTCATGCAATAAAGCTTCTGCATTCAGTATGGCATGATGAGACTGCTGTTTCACTTTCTCCAGGAGGCCCAGCAATGCAATGGAGAATTCTAACAACGTCTCTCCCAAATGTTGTCTCCTGGAGAAAAAGGCCTGCTGTAATGCTACATAAGACAGGGAACACCCATACAATTCTTTTAATGCCTGAATCATTTTCTCAGGATCCCCCCCTCTCTATATCAGAACGATATCTTATCTCGGGTCTCGTCCTCCAGGTGATCAAAAAGAAAAGAAAGCTTGGTCAACTATGGACAAATGATGTGCCCGCATGCAGGCTTGGGCCTCCCCTACCCATTCATTAATGGTAATGTCAGGGTTTTGCACTGACACTGTTTGTCCTGTGTTTTTCTTTATTGTTTCTATGTCTTGTTTCAGCACATGGCCTTGTTTTCCTTGTCCATGTGCTTCCTTAGCCCCCGACCCGTTTCCTGTTTACCACACCCTCTTGTTAGCCTAGTTGGTCTAATGGTGCTCACCTGTCCCTCATGTATTTTTCTCTCTATTTACAGGGCACCTTTCCCTTTTGTGTTTGCTGGTCCGTGGTCATTCTCACTCCCTCTGTCTCTATTTGTGGATGTGGCTGAATATGTGTCCGGGTCTCCCTGTCTGGTTGGTCTTGTGCCCTTGTTTTGTTCAGTCCTTGTAATTCCATGTTCTTGTCTTGCTCCTTGTTTTAGTAATTTGTTCATTCTTGCCTTTTGCTTTTATTTGTAATATTTATTTAGTTTTTCTAGTCTTGATTCTTGGCTTTGTTTGATTATTTTGAGTTGGTTAAATTGGTAATTTCTTATTTTGCTTCTTAACCTTTTATTAGTTCATTTGCTTATATTTTTCCTTGTCTTGAGTTTAATTTGTGTTTTTGTGCAGCTTTGTCCTGTCTAGTCTTGTGTTCGAGTTCCTGACCTGTCCCCATGTGTCCTGCCCTGGTTCTACATGCCTGGCATTTGGTCTGTCTCAGAGTCTGTGGTCAACAAGTTCCTGAGCTCTGTTCTGTGGTGCCTTGTGTGGTCTTCTCTATCAGCCTGGTCTTGCTGCCCCCTCTGTTGCCAAAATATTCTGCCAGTTGTTTCCTGAAGCAACCCAGAAACCCAGTGGCCTTCCCTAGCTGTTCCTGTTTATTGCGTTCCCGTTGTGGTATCTTGTGCACTTCACCACCCTCTTGTATCAGTCTTTTGTCAATAAACGCTTGTTATATCTCACTGCAATTGGGTTCTCCTTCCTAGATCCCTGACAGGTAAGGCTTGATCTACCGCTAAACATTGGGCATTGTCTATCTCGGGGCACAGAAATGAATCTCTCAGATAATTGAGCACTAGCACCAGTAGGTTGCTGCAAAACAGGAGGTCCATTGGGAGCAATAGTGGGCACACCAGGATCTACAACAACTGGAGCTTGTTCCTGTCGGAACCTTTTATTATCAGGCCTCAAATGGGCGACAAGATCCCTAAGTTCTTGCAACTCCCCTTGCATAGATGTCAGAAACACTTACCACTAAACAGGGGAATGAATAAGATAAAGTGAGGGGGGGGGGGGGGGGGTTAGAAAAGAGGACAGCTAGGTGAACCCTTCCAGGAGTTCGTGCTGCTGTCTTGTTCCTGGGAATAACCGTAAACAAAAACTCTATCAATTTAAAGTAGTATCCAAAGCAACAAAATGACCCATGTCTCTGCTCAACTGTAGAGTCCTGCAGACGACGCCAGAATGTAGCAGCATGGAAATAGGCAACAGAAACTATAACACGAGACCGAGGATTATGCCACCTCAGAACTTGCACACAGGGAAATACTACGCACTTGCAGGTGTGGATCAAGGCAATACAGGTTCAGTTCAACAAAATAATTGAGCTAGAGACGTGGGTACCAAAAAACAAAGCTTTATTAAGCCAAGTAATAAATAAAAGGGAGATCACATGAGCGCTGGCACACTCAGGGGCGTCGGACTGGGGGGGTAAAGGGTACCGAGTACCCAGGGCCCGAGGCAGGGGGGGGGGCCCTTAGAAGCCAGTTTTCTATACATACATATACATGCACTAACATTTGTATAGCATTTATGTACAACTAAAAAAGTTCCTGTGCAAAACTAAACTTGTAGTTAGGCGCTGGTTTGGTATAAAAAAAGTCATTTTCATGCTGTGCAGGGCCCCACACCCCTCTCGAATCAATGCAAATGGTACGACCCGCAGGTCAGGTGCTTCTGCTGCGGACCCGCGGTGATTGAATCAGTTGATGAGACAGGAGCTGGAGTGAGCCGTGAAGAGTCATGTCTCTCCTTAAGAAAGGAAAATCAGGGGCTCAAAAACGAAAAGAGAAGCAGAATAAAGAGAGAAGGGCAAATGAGGGCAAGCAGTTGCTCACAATTTTTTTTGAAAAGAGAGGTGAGCTCCAAATGCATCATCAAGCATTGACATTGTTTTAACATAAATATCTACTCCAGGTAGAATAGCATACATTTATGTTTGCATTTATGAATAATATACCAATACTTTATAGTATCACACCCTTCATAGCGAGCAAACAATGTTTCTGATTATTGCATGGCTTGGCTGAATTCCAATGTAGAATGCGGTCTGTTATTTCTTGATAACAGACCGCTGCGAAGTATAACAGACCGTTGCCATGAAAAACAGCGCGTTGCTATGGACGCGGAACGGACTATTTTCTTTGGCGGAAGCAATACAATCGTTTTTAAATCAATAAACTCCTTTTTAAATCAATAATTCGTGCTAATTATTTATTTATTTTGTGGGTAGCCATGTAATAAGCGGGATAATGTATAGAGAGGCGGTCGTTATAGCGAATAACAACCCCGACAGGCTGAACAGGACCCCGACACGAAGCGGAGGATAATGTAATCTAACGTTATACATTATCCCTTATGTAAATAACAGGGAGTGAGAAGCAGACGGAGCTCAACACACTGCCACTCCAGGCAGCTGCCTAAACGCTTGTCTCCTCTTCTGCTGCAGTTCTCCCCACTCTCAGAGTCAGAAGTTTACATGAAAACACTGTATATTTCCCTCCATTGTCAAAATCTAACACCCGAGAAAACACAGATCGTTAGCGCCTATTTTACCGCATTGTTATGCAAATTAGCTCGCACACGCTCTTACATTAAGTACAGGATTGTTCTCAGTATAATAATGCACATCTTAATGATTGAAAAATGACTTATTTTAAAACATAATTCAAAGACTGAATGTCTAGTTTGGCGGTTAGTTTACCCTTTGATTCTATAGTCTAGTCTGCATTTATTTTAAACAGACAAATAATCATCAATTATCTTGTACTTAGCCTACACTTTTAAAAAAAAAGGTATTGTGACAATAAAGGATATTTTAGCAACCATTTGAAGCCATATATTTCAGTTTCAGAGTCAGACCCTGCAGCAGCAGGCCCCTCATCATCATACATGGCTAGGTGAGAGAGGATCCAGGGCACCTTGTCTCCAAAAATTTGATTGATGAGGGTCATAAAAGCCATCTGTTCTGGACACCTGTTTGTACACCCCCCTCCCCTCCCTGTACACCCTCCAGTGACCTTAATATGAACTTATGAACCAAGGAGGAATTTCGGAGGGGGGGAGAAGTTGTGGGAAGCTATGTGCTTTTTTTTTTTAAACTTTGAAAAGGGGGCGAAATCATGAAAATGGTGTAAGGGAAGATTTTATTAAGGTTTTAAATAAACAGTGTATTTCAAGAAACAGATTATAAACACATAGCAGCAATGGAAACAATGTAATGATCGTTTTCGTAGTTGGAAAAGTGTAAAAACGTTGTTAAAGTTGTTACAAATGAAATAAAACTAGGTTACTGGTTATTTATCTGATACAACCAAACGAGTCAAAACTATCAGATATGTTTTCGTTAAGCAATACGTGAAAAAGATGTGAGAGCTTGTAGCATTACAATTTAAAACTGGTGTTTTGTTACCAGTTAGAAAATAAAGAAAACTAGGTAATAGAGTTTTAGCATTTGTACCTTACCTCAAACTGAAAAAAAGAAATGAATGTAAAGCAGCGATACAAACCAAGAAAGTAGGCGTTTGTCACGTCGGGTGAAAAGTTAAAACAAAAGAAAAAAGATGGTAGACATTACGCGGATCTAAAATAAAATACACCAGACCCCGTTTTTAAAACACCAGCACAAGATACTTGTCAAAACTATGTTGTACTTTACCACTAACTAAAATTTTACAGACAAGAGTTAAACAAAAGAAAGATCTCACAGCAAAGTGTTATGACGTCTCCGGTAACGTTAGCTCGACTCAAAAAAAAAAAAAAGAAGCGAACGTAAAGCAATGTTATAAACCAAGAAAGTAGGCGTTTGTCACGTCGGGTGAAAAGTTAAAACAAAAGAAAAAAATAGGTAACTTAGGCATTTACGCGGATCTAAAAGAAAATAGCCTACATCAGACAAGATACTTGTCAAATCTACGCAGTACTTTACCACTAACTACAATTTTAAAAAGCGAGACTGTTAGACGAAAGAAAAAAAAAAGGATCCTCCGGCAGAGTTGTGAAGCGTCCGTAAAACAACCTCCCGGCACCGATGAACAGTTAGAATGAGGCTCGGGAATGCTCCGGAAAAAACCACGCCTCCAGCGCTAGAGAGGGCCGGGCAGGAGGCGTGATAGCAGCATTAAATAGACTTAAACGTTACAATAATTAAACTAAGTAGTTTTTAATAAATAGACATCAGTCCTTAATTAGTGAAAACTTTATATCCGTTTAAACATATGGTCAATTTTTTGTAGACCTATACGATTTTTATTTACTTTTAGGCTAGTCTTAAAAAAAAAAAACATAGTTGAAAAAGCGTTATTTGTTTTTAATGTGTTAAGTTAATTATTTAATCTATGACTAGTCTAAATTTAGACTATCTCCGTCGATATTTATTTATTTTTTTTGTCAAGCTTAATTTCTCAAGCTATGTCAATTAACACACACACACACACACACACACACACACACACACACACACACACTTTCCTTCTGTCAAGCTTGTGTCGCGTTATCTAGTAAATAAACCAGACGTCATCTCGGTCATCTCAAGCACCGAAACCCGAATGTGTCGTTGTCTGTGTGATTACAGGCGTCTACATATCAGTTAGACATCAAGCGGTTGTAAAAACATCTAACAGGTTTTGAAATGCTTGTAACTGGCTTGTGAAACTAACTAATTTCAAAGGGTGTTTTATATATATATATAAAACACACACACACACACACACACACACACATACTTTCCTTCCCCCATGCTTATTCTGTGAAACATTTCTATAGCCACATCTTTATTTAACAAAATCTAAAATGAGATCTGATTTATTGCTATATTAAATGCTTCTGTAAGTTGTAATCTTTCGTTGTCATATCTTTTACATTTTATTAAAATACATTCAACTGTTTCACAATATCGCATTTAACACAAAGTCCAGACACATGTATTTCATCTTATAAATAATGACTGATTAAGTGCAATGTGTCCAATTCTATGGCGAGATCTTCTCTTCTATTCCCAAAAATTCATTTCCAACTGGTCTTTGAATATTATATAAATGCTGGCATCTATTCTAACCAACCCATTTAATTTGACACGTATCTTTTTATTTTTATTTATTTTTAATTAGACCTTTTATTTCTAATTTACTCATTGGAGTATTAAATAAGATGTCTGACATTTTAATGGTCCACTTTTATCTGGTCCACTACTTTCATTAACTAGATGTGTGGGTATCCATACAAAATAAATCTTTGTTATTGCTTGTGTGGTGAAGTGAGTGACTCGTTGCCACGTCACCCTCATTACATATATGGCCAATAGGGTTCTGCCCCTTGGGGTATATAGACTCTTTGGATGCTCCCTGGGATACGTCATTGAAAGCCCGCCCCTTTGTCATTCATTCCAAGAGACCGTGGAGGTATGTGTGTTAGCCGTATAGCCGGTTGTTTTGATGTTAGTATTAAGTGATGTTTCATTGTGCCTTCATCTGTATCTGTTTAGTGTGACACTCGGCCATCGAGGCTGTGCACGTTCTCGTGGCGACACTCACATTGTGGTAAGTTCTAATGTTAGTTTTTAACTTTGTGTAGTTTGTTTGTTTGAGCGACCTGCAATGCGTTTTAGTGTGGCGTGCCTTCGGTCTCCCATTGGTGTGACATCTCCTCATAGCTGCGTCGGAGTATCAGCTGTTTATTGACTCACTAACATCAAATGACTGTCATATGATTTCCGTGTGCCTGTGATTGTTTGTGCGCGCGCGCCGAAATTGAATCAGGGTGAGTACATTTACGATCGTTTCTTTTAATCTGCAACTGTTTTTAATTAGATAGCTAATGAATATTTGTGTTTAGGAGTTCTCTTTTGCCCGTGTTAAAGTCAGGCTGAGCAGCTACTTTAGCAACTTGCTGTCAGCAATCCATGCTTCATTGAGCCACGTTTGCTGCTTTGTGGAAGCCGAATATCACTGCTGGACTCCACTTTATCTATTGCTCAGGCAATATGTTGTTTATGTTGTATGAATGTGGCTGGTTTTGTTACCAGTCCTTAGCCGCATGATCATCACTGTTAAATACCTGTGATTTATTACATGGAGTGATAATTAGCCTACCAAACTGGTCCCATCATTTGTGTAGGTTGGACTGATTGTGTGATTTTTGTGTTGTGACCGTTTGAATGGTTTATATTTATTTTCTTTGTCTTTATTATAGATGACCATTTATCTTATAACTTGATTTTTGTTTTCATTATTTGTCTCATTGTGATTTGGTTTATCTCTAATCATTTCTATATTTATTTCTTTTCTGTATTCTGCAGGAGCTGGGTTTTCCTGGAGGCAGGCTGGTGGTTTTAGCTGCAGGCCTTCACCCTAAGTAGGGGTTATAAGTGTGGTGTGACTTTTTATCACTATTTTGTAGTGGAGTGATTCTTCAAAGTGTGTTTGATTGCCATATGCAGCTATAGCTAGCCTGCTTCTCTGTGGTCTCAGCCCCTGCAGTGATCATATTCTTTTTGTTTTGGTTGCCTTTTTGATTACGAAATGACACAATTGATTGTGTTATTTGTTTAATTGCTTTCTTTAATAAAAATTGCCTGTTTCAATGTGAACTCACGTCTCTTGCCTCTCCTGAGTAAACGGACTTGTGTCCTATTTATTAGATTATTTCCCCGGTAATTCGGGGTGGCGTAGTCACTACTAGACGGCCACGTATTGCTACAAGTGGCGTAGTCGGCAGGGTCGCACAGAATATCTGGCAGAGACGTGAGTTGTATATTTTGTTCTAATAATTTAATTTTCTTTTTTTGTGTGTTTGGTGTTTCTTTTTCTTTTCCTTCAGGGAACAAAGCAGCAGACGTGTGCTCAGACGATTGCAGTTTTTGGCTTGACCTCCATTTGTTGTGGGTGCTGAGTTCTGCTAAATTAAGTAGGTACGTGCTATTAGAATGGAGGGAGAATTACAAGAACTAAGAGAGCTTGTAGCTCAGCTTAGAGCTGACAATGAGAAATTGCGACAAGAGAGGGCCTCTGAATTGCAGGGTGTCAATGTGGCGGGACCTAGCACCTCTGCCACAGTTACTGCCCCTATACTTCCAGCGGCGACTGGTAATATTCCAGTTACTGATAGGCTGGTATTTGTACCTAGAGATAGAAGGTGTCCAAAATTTAGTGGGAGGGCTGGGGTAAATATTGATGAATGGGTGGAGGAAGCTAAAGCTTGTATGAGAACCCGTCATTTATCCCCTGCGGATCAGGCCTTCTTTCTCTTTGACCACTTGGAGGGGGAGGCGCGAGAAGAGATCCGATATCGGTCAGAGACAGAGCGAGCGGACCCTGAGAAAATTATTAAGGCATTGCGTGAATTGTATGGATGTTCAGTGTCGTATGTAGCCTTGCAGGAAGCTTTCTTCTCCCGAAGACAACAGGAGGGGGAAACACTCTTGGAGTTTTCCCTCGCCTTGATGAGTCTGCTGGAGAAGGTTAAGCAACAGTCACCGAACGTAATGGCAAATGCTGAAATGTTGTTACGTGATCAGTTCGTTGAATATGTCAATAACAGTATGTTGAGACGTGAGCTTAAACAGCTGGTGCGCCGACAGCCCAATTCTACTTTATTAGAGGTGAGGAGTGAAGCCCTACGATGGGAGCAGGAAGGGATGCCGGGGGGTGTGAGGGCCCGAAGTTTATCCGTTCCAGTGGCACATGGAATTCAGTATGGCGTTCACGGAGATTCATGGGTGGTAGCTCGTAGTTCACCCCAGACGTCTGAGTTGGGTGAGTTAAGGGAAATGCTGAAAGCACAGCAAGAGCAGTTAAATCGCCTCACTCAAAGTTTCGCTCGACTGTCAGGCCCAGAGATGCGTAATCGAGTCCCTCGTAGTGGACCTATAATCTGTAGAAGGTGTCAAAAACCAGGCCATTTTGCCCGAGAGTGTAATGAGGAGCGGGTTCTTCAACGTGCTCCTCATTCCACTGTACCTATTGCTGGAGATAGGCAGTTATCTACTTCCGTGCAGTCGGAAAACTAGTGCCCATCGAGCTGCGGAGTCACAGCTCGATTGGGGACATTACCGGCTCAGTTTTACCGACGGGTTCTGTTGCGGCGTCTAGTTTAATGTCGTCCTGTCCTCATCTTGTTGTTTCCATAGGTGGAGTATCGGTGCCGTGCTTGGTTGACACCGGCTCAATGGTCTCCACCATTACGGAAAGCTTTTTTCAGCGACAATTTGCAACATGGGGACAGGAGCGACTTAAGTCATGTCAGTGGTTACAGCTTCGCGCCGCTAACGGGTTTGCCATTCCTTATATTGGTTACATAGAGCTGGATATTGAGCTCTGTGGCCAAGTCGTTTCCAATTGTGGGGTTCTTGTTGTTAAAGATCCTCCTGGTGGCTTGTGTGATCGGATTCCAGGGATCCTTGGAATGAATGTTTTAAAACGATGCTACCAGGATCTCTTTAGTCAACATGGCCCCGCTCTCTTTAACTTGCCTGATGTGTCTAAAGCTCCGCAACTCGTATCTCAAGCATTACAATATTGTAGTGTTAATGTATCCGGCACAAACCATATAGGTAAGGTCCGTGTACGGGGCCGTAGGCCTTGCCGTATCCCAGGGGGCATGCTTAAATTTGTTCCGGCAACTTGCTCTGATGAATTCTCTGCGGGAACCGTACTCTTTGAGCCTCCTGAATCCGGTTTGCCCGCTGGGTTATTGGCTTCTCCTGCAGTAGTTCGGGTGAGCCAAGGGACAGCTTATATACCTGTTGTTAATGTTGGTGTGACTGATGTAGTGCTCTATCCACGGTCAATTATGGGCACGTTGAGCAGTGTTTATGTGATCAGTTTACCCACAGGTGTTACAGAGGTCCAGCCGGTTGTTGCTCTTGTGGGGTCGCAAAGCGCAGAAGTAGCACCTACTGTGCAGGAGCAGGTGGAGGCCATGGACTTGTCGAGTTTGTCAGAGGGAGAGCAGAGTCAGGTGAAGTCTTTACTCCGTAGATTTCAGGCAGTGTTCTCTACTCAGGAGACGGATTTAGGTTGTACAAATTTAATTTCACATGATATCCCCTTGGTGGATGAGACTCCAATTCGGCAGCGTTTCCGGCGCATACCCCCATCGGAGTACGAGGTGGTAAAGGCCCACATAAATCAGTTGCTTGAGGCTGATATAATTCGAGAGAGCTGTAGTCCATATGCCTCACCAATCGTACTGGTTAAAAAGAAAGATGGTGGACTGCGCATGTGTGTTGACTACCGTCAGCTTAACGCCAGGACTAGGAAAGACGCGTTCCCTTTGCCCCGAATAGACGAGTCCCTTGATTCTCTGAGTGGTGCAAAATGTTTTTCGACCCTCGATTTGGCCAGTGGGTATAATCAGGTTCCAGTCACAGAGAAAGATCGGTTTAAGACAGCTTTTTGTACACCCTTTGGACTCTTTGAGTGGAACCGTATGCCATTTGGCTTGTGTAATGCCCCTGGCACCTTTCAGAGGTTAATGGAGCGTCTGTTCGGGGACCAACAGTGTCAATCCTTGCTCTTATACTTGGATGATGTGGTAGTATTTTCCACCTCTGTAGCACAACATCTGGAGCGGTTGGAGGTGGTGTTGAGTAGGTTAGAACGTGAAGGACTTAAGGTCAAGCTAGGTAAGTGTGCGTTTTTCCAAAGAGAGGTGAAGTATTTGGGCCACGTTATATCAGCTGAAGGGGTATCAACAGACCCTGCGAAGATTGATGCGGTAGCTGATTGGCGAATTCCATCTAATGTGGCAGAGTTGCGCTCGTTTCTGGGTTTCGCCAGTTACTATCGCCGTTTTGTGGAGGGGTTTGCCAAATTGGCAGCACCCCTACATAAGCTGGTTGCAGTGTGTACTGGTTTGGGATCCAGAAAAAGAGGGGATCAGGGGTTTGCTGGTGCTTGGACTGAACAGTGTCAGCTAAGCTTTGAAGGGTTAAAGAACAGGTTGTCTACTTCCCCCGTGTTGGCATATGCAGACTTCTCCCGGCCCTTTATCTTGGAGGTGGATGCAAGCCATAGTGGGCTTGGTGCCGTCCTCTCCCAAGAGCAGGGGGGTAAGGTACGCCCTATTGCTTATGCCAGCCGCGGCCTGAGGCCCACTGAGCGCAACATGACTAACTATAGTTCCATGAAGTTGGAATTTGTGGCGCTCAAGTGGGCAATGACCGAGAAGTTTAGGGAGTACCTATTGGGTCAGAAGTGCCTTGTCTATACTGACAACAATCCCCTTAGCCACCTGACATCTGCTAAACTGGGAGCTACCGAACAACGTTGGGCGGCCCAGTTGGCCGCGTTTGACTTTGAGGTTCGGTATCGTTCTGGCAGGAGCAACCGAAATGCTGACGCTCTTTCTAGACAGAATTTGGGTTGTCAGGAGATTCGGGAGAGTTTCTTACCGGGGACCATAATTCCAGCTGTGGTAAGGCAGGTGGCAGAGGCCGAACCGGTAGTACAGGTGAATCAAGCAGTAATTGCAGCATTGCCCAGTTTTTCTCTTGAGGATTTGAGTTTGTTACAAGAGGCGGATCCGGATATTCAGAAGGTTTTGGCATTTTGGGAACAGGGTTCTTTTCCCAGCTCTGCGGTGCGCCAGCAGCTCCCAAAGTCTGTTCTAACATTGCTTCAGCAGTGGGACCGTCTTTTAAAAAAGGATGGGGTCCTTTATCGACGTGTGTCACGCCCTGATGGGGGTGAGGAGGTGCTACAGTTGATTTTGCCGGCAGCTTTAAAGCATGAGGTTTTGACTGAGTTGCATCAACATCATGGACACCAGGGTGTTGAACGCACTACTGAATTAGTGCGTCAGCGGTGTTACTGGCCGGGGATGTCGGCAGAAGTGGCACAGTGGTGTCGGGAGTGCGAACGATGCCAGCTGGCTAAAGACGTCCAGCCAACTGTTCGGGGTTTTATGGGTCATGTGTTGGCGTCTAGGCCAAATGAAATCCTAGCTATCGATTTTACCCTGCTTGAGCCCTCCAGTTCTGGACATGAGAATGTGTTGGTGTTAACGGACGTGTTCAGTAAATTTACTCTGGCTGTCCCCACTAGAGATCAGCGAGCTGAGACCGTAGTACAGGCTTTGGTGACCGAGTGGTTTTTCAGGTTTGGGGTTCCAGGTCGTATTCACTCCGACCAGGGCCGGAATTTCGAGTCTGCCCTTATGAAACAACTCTGTAGGTTCTATGGGATCGAAAAATCTCGAACTACACCTTATCATCCGGCAGGCAACGGCCAGTGTGAACGGTTCAATCGAACCCTTCATAACCTTCTTCGCACTCTGCCGACCTCCCGTAAACGGGACTGGGCATCTTGCCTTCCGCAGATCTTGTTCTGTTACAACACCACCCCTCACCAGAGTACAGGTGAGTCTCCATATCTCCTGATGTTTGGTCAGGAGCCTAGACTCCCTGTGGATTTTCTGTTGGGTAGGGTCCAGGAATCTGGAGGGGGTGGGGTCCATGAGTGGATGGTAGAGCATCAAGCTAGGATGCATGTGGCATTTGAAGGGGCACGAGGGCGTTTGAAGGTTGCCGCTGAGCGACGTAAGAGACTGCATGACCAACACGCTCGCGATGCACCACTGAGGGAGGGTCAGCTGATTTATCTCCGGGATCACAGCGTGAGAGGCCGTCATAAAATTCAGGACCTGTGGAGCTCAGTGGTGTATCAAATTGTGAGAGCTCCTATAGATGGAGGGTCTGTATATGCTGTGGCACCTACGGACGACCTGAGTAAGATCCGGCACGTTCATCGTTCGTCAATGAGGACTCGTATCCAACGAGAATCTCCAAGAGTTGTATCTTCTGACAGCCCTTTAGTAGGGACGCCGTCGTCATTGGGGGATGTAGAGGAAGTAGACCTTTGGGTGGCCGTTTCTGACAATTGGCAGGCTGGGTCAGGCCAAACCGTAGCATTACAACCAGCAGCCGTATCTAGGTGCCAGCCACCGGCATCACCGCCGCCGGAAATGGTGGGGCCACCTCCAATAGTGTCTGCTCCCTCTGTAACTGGTGAGTTGGCACCGGATGTTGATTCGAGCCAGGCAGGGGTGTCTATTCCTCAGCCAGTTCAAAGAGAGGGAGATGGTGTTGGAGCAGTACGACGAACGAGACGAGCTACTGCTGGTCAACACCCTAATATTTACCATCTTCCTCGATCAGTGGAGAGTGTGAGGGATGTCCCGTGTGTTCCAGGGTCTATATCCAGCATAACTTCTAGGTTGTTTAGGCCTTGGGACTAATACGTAGTGATTGGTAGTCTATCGTCGGGGCGACGACACAAAAGGGTGGGTAAAATGTGGTGAAGTGAGTGACTCGTTGCCACGTCACCCTCATTACATATATGGCCAATAGGGTTCTGCCCCTTGGGGTATATAGACTCTTTGGATGCTCCCTGGGATACGTCATTGAAAGCCCGCCCCTTTGTCATTCATTCCAAGAGACCGTGGAGGTATGTGTGTTAGCCGTGTAGCCGGTTGTTTTGATGTTAGTATTAAGTGATGTTTCATTGTGCCTTCATCTGTATCTGTTTAGTGTGACACTCGGCCATCGAGGCTGTGCACGTTCTCGTGGCGACACTCACATTGTGGTAAGTTCTAATGTTAGTTTTTAACTTTGTGTAGTTTGTTTGTTTGAGCGACCTGCAATGCGTTTTAGTGTGGCGTGCCTTCGGTCTCCCATTGGTGTGACATCTCCTCATAGCTGCGTCGGAGTATCAGCTGTTTATTGACTCACTAACATCAAATGACTGTCATATGATTTCCGTGTGCCTGTGATTGTTTGTGCGCGCGCGCCGAAATTGAATCAGGGTGAGTACATTTACGATCGTTTCTTTTAATCTGCAACTGTTTTTAATTAGATAGCTAATGAATATTTGTGTTTAGGAGTTCTCTTTTGCCCGTGTTAAAGTCAGGCTGAGCAGCTACTTTAGCAACTTGCTGTCAGCAATCCATGCTTCATTGAGCCACGTTTGCTGCTTTGTGGAAGCCGAATATCACTGCTGGACTCCACTTTATCTATTGCTCAGGCAATATGTTGTTTATGTTGTATGAATGTGGCTGGTTTTGTTACCAGTCCTTAGCCGCATGATCATCACTGTTAAATACCTGTGATTTATTACATGGAGTGATAATTAGCCTACCAAACTGGTCCCATCATTTGTGTAGGTTGGACTGATTGTGTGATTTTTGTGTTGTGACCGTTTGAATGGTTTATATTTATTTTCTTTGTCTTTATTATAGATGACCATTTATCTTATAACTTGATTTTTGTTTTCATTATTTGTCTCATTGTGATTTGGTTTATCTCTAATCATTTCTATATTTATTTCTTTTCTGTATTCTGCAGGAGCTGGGTTTTCCTGGAGGCAGGCTGGTGGTTTTAGCTGCAGGCCTTCACCCTAAGTAGGGGTTATAAGTGTGGTGTGACTTTTTATCACTATTTTGTAGTGGAGTGATTCTTCAAAGTGTGTTTGATTGCCATATGCAGCTATAGCTAGCCTGCTTCTGTGGTCTCAGCCCCTGCAGTGATCATATTCTTTTTGTTTTGGTTGCCTTTTTGATTACGAAATGACACAATTGATTGTGTTATTTGTTTAATTGCTTTCTTTAATAAAAATTGCCTGTTTCAATGTGAACTCACGTCTCTTGCCTCTCCTGAGTAAACGGACTTGTGTCCTATTTATTAGATTATTTCCCCGGTAATTCGGGGTGGCGTAGTCACTACTAGACGGCCACGTATTGCTACACTTGTATTCTGAACAAACTCTGTAAAATGCCTGACAAAATGCGTTGTCTAGTAGAAGCTTCACCACTCTTTAAACTTGATAGTACTGAAAATGAGTCTGAACATATGACTACTTTAATGTGTTCAACCCCACTGAAGAGACAAAAATATGACAATCATTTCTGTAGTATAAACGGACGGATGATTAGATGTTCTTTCTGGTATTCTATGCTCTTTATTTTTAATCTAAACAAAAGACCTTGATGTTTTATTTTATTTTAATAAGCCACTCACACTTACTAACTTCTTATTAACTTATTAACTTCTGGCACGAAATTCTAGATTCATAAATGTATGTTTTTCAAAATTCCCCCACGTTTAGTGGCGTTTAAAGTGGAATTTGTGATGTATTTGGGGACGTTAAAAGGCATGAAAAGTCCCAAACCAAGACTTTTGTATTCTTCATTAGAGGACTTTAGTTTCTTAATGTGAAAATCTGTTACTCCCCACTACATTTTCTTTATCATTATATTTTTATTTTTTCTTAAGTGTTGTTTTATTTATTTTACATTTATTTTGTTTTATGATGTACAGAGTGTGAACAAAAATTGAGTGTAATCTCAGACCGTATTTGTAAATCTACCAGTAATGGACATCTTTATGTTTTTAATGTTTAAAGCATCGAATAAAAAATAAAAAACACACACTAACACTTCCCCAACCACCCTAATAACGTTGGTCGCAAAGGTTTAAATGTATGTTAAAAGAATTAAACAAAGAAATGTTTTTAATAACAACACATCAGTTCTCATTCGATGAAAACATTCTACCTGGTTTTAATATTAGACCGATGTTTTAACTATAAAATTAGGTTTACATATACGATTTAATTTTTTAATCTCAACAAAATTCCTTGTTGGAAAAAGTGTTGTTTTATTTAATTTTAATAAGTCACTCACACATACTTTAGTAGTCTAAACCCTTGAATACGTCTTTTATGTTGTCAATATTAACTTCTATCATTGCTATATCGTTGCTATATCAATTAAAACATGCGTTTAGGCAAACACAAATAGTAAACAGGAATGAATGTGATATGTCAAGATGGGCTTTTCTTGCCAAAGAAACTTTTACAACATTACAGGAAAGGCTAAATATTTCATCTCTAGTAGTGCATAGAAACGCGTCTGGTGTCTTTGTGTTAACGTTTACGACCATGTCAGCGAAGACTGTAAACGGGGTTCTGGTGTTGTAAATGGTGTGCTGCTGGTCAGCTAAAGTAAAAAATTGTTTGTGTATTCCGTGATCAAAGGGACAATTTCGACTTTATGACTTTATGATGATCGCAAGGTTAGCTGAAGTTCATTTACTGGTCAAAAGGATGTGAAATCTTTTAACAAGTCAGACCATAGAAAAATGTAGTTTAATTCAAATTAATTTAGTTTTGTTTTAGTTACATTTATATTTTTTATTAACCCATAGATCTTTCAACCTCAACATAGATGTACTGAGAATGCAAACAAGTACACAAACACAACCATACAATCATAAACAAACACACACACACACACACACACACACACACACACACACACACACACAGATACAAATGTAGACATACAGAAAACATGAACATGTAACCAAACAAATACAAATATACACTCAAACAGGTACATAAATACACAAACAAACAAACAAAATAGGTCACAAACACGAAAATACCTATATTAGATTGAAAATGAGTTGTCATAAGTTTTCTTTGAAACAAAAAGTGTTTGTTGCGACAAATGTCTCACAGAACTTTATACAATAGATTAGATGGCCTTTATCACTTTCCAAATGGGGTTGTTAACCATGATGTTTTTTAAAATAGATTAAAAAGTATTATTTTTAGCTTTCATGTAGGATTCATGTCAGCACTCAAATGTTTTTAGCAAGAGTCCAGAGACAGATGAAAATAGATGCGTGAAGAAAAAAATGTAAGAGGTTTTTAATGACAGACTAGTTGGTTTAGATTGTTTAAAACAACTGAGTTTATGCATTTCTCTTGAATGTGTGTACGGTAACTGTTGTATACATGAAGCAGAAGAAATACATAAACGCATTGTGGTTGATGTTAAACAATAAAAAATATATTATTTATATATCATAACTTACTTTCTTTTCAAAACACAATAAACATTCTTATGACTTTTTAACTGCGAACAACCGGTTTGGTTGGAAAATAAAAAATAAATAAAAACATATTAGGTTTCTTAGTTAGATTGCTTATAGTTTGTAGTAAAATCACATATATAAGCTAAAACATTTTTCTTTCAAACCACGCCGTTTTCACACACATTCCTCACAAAACTGACAACAAAGACCTTAAGTTTTTGTTTTAACGTTTAGCTGTAACTGAGACCTTGGGGGGGGGGGGGGGGGGGATTATTTTACGCACAGTTTTGGGGAAGTTACTATGAACTTTGCAATAGGTTATAGATCACAAATGAACCTATTTAAAATCTAAAAGGTTGCGCAACTATATAAATTTCTTTAAAAAAAGTAATGTAACTGATAACATTTGATTACATGTTTATGACTTGTAATGTTTTTAACCGTTAATCTTTTGAAACGTGTAAACAGGACGGGTTAACATTAGAGCGCTCAACAGCTAATGACCGTCAGACTTTTCAAAATCCTTCATCACTTAAATTAGGATTGTGATCGTGATTTCATTTTAAAGCACAACCACCACAAAATCAGATTTGCTTGGAGATTAAATACATAGAGTAGTTAGAGTTAGTTAAGGTGGTTTACGAAATATATTAATTAAATCTGTACGTGTGTGAAAAAATATTCAGATGTAACATTTTCATAATTAACCGCAATTTAATTATTTTTCTGTGACTGTAACTGATTACATTTTATTTTTGTAATCAAATGATATAATTTAGCTATATGTAACTAGTTGATCCCTAACACTGATTATGCATTCTGACAATAATAGATTGTGAAAGTGTTCATTATCCTCTTTAACTTTAAAAATGCGGACAGTGTCGCTTAACACTAGCTTGGCAAACAAGGGTTTGCTCTTAAAACAACCACCAGACCCCGACTTGAAAGCACCGTGACAAGTATAGCCATTGCAGAAATGTATTATAGAGATGCAGTAAGATAAACTCTGGATGCACGATTGACCGACTTATTATTACAAGGCCCTGCTTACCTAGTTTTATAATGAAATATGTCTGTAAAATAAACAAACATACACACAATCTCCAGAACGGGGTCTGATGATGGGTCTTCATCATTTCCTGATGAAGACAGACTGGATATTCAGACCACAGCAGCAGGACACGAATGTCTTTTTCTAAAGATAAAGACAATTATTTGGTTTCAGGACACACGCATCCTAATGGTTCACAAGATAACATAACAACGGTTGCTCCATTACTGCATAGCCAACCCTATTTTAGCCTGTTTTAGCACATGTACAGTATATCGTATTATTCTTGAATACAGTTGTTTAGTCTAAATATGTGTTAACAGTTATTTATTGTTATTATATGTATTATATGTTTTTGTTTTACAAAGGGGTTCAATTTAAAACATTTAACTAATACCTCATTCAAGCTATGTAGATCTTCAGGTCAGGGAACTACAATACCCATCATACACCTTTGCAAATCTCTTTTTTGTGATCTGTTTTACTGATGCAAAGTCCGATTCACTTCTGAAAATGATTCATTTGGACAGTTTGGTTCAATGAACTGATTCATAGGCCCCTTAAGTCATTTTCGCAGTTATGTCAGTACACATATTTTTCTTCTAACAACTCAAGAGTCATTTCATTTCTGTGAATCATCTAAATAAATGTATTGTGTGAACACATATTGGTGGTTATTATCATCTGTTCATTTAAGTTAATGCTGAATCATCTAAATAAAGTTAACTGTGTGAACACATATTGGTGGTTATTGTATTTTGCTCATTTAAGTTAGTGATGTTTGTGTTCGCAGTTTTAGGCACAGTGCCTCTGTCATTTGTTTAGCTTAAACATCGGTTTTTAGTCAGTTACAAAGGTGTCAGGCATTAAATTTTTGTATTTTTAACTAACCTAATTATGACAGAGTTACAGATTTCAGGTGTTTTTGGGGAGTGTAAGCGGTGAAAACTTAAATGTGACCGTCGAGTAACGTTAGCTACTCAAACGAAGACAAATTGTGTAAGTGTTCATTAAGATGTCGAAATGAAAATAAGCGTACAAATATCCATAATGACAATAAGTACAATATACCCTAAAGACACAATAGCCCCTGCTAAGTACACCTAAAATTTGTTAGAGTGGTGAGATATTTAAGTTTACCTTTATTCATTTAGCAGACGCTTTTATCCAAAGCGACTTACAGATGAGGACGGTGGAAGCAATCAAAACAACAAAAAGAGCAATGATATATAAGTGCTATAACAAGTCTCAGTTAGGTTAACACAGTACACGAAGCATGGGCTTTTAAATAATATAATAAATAAAAAGAAAACAGATTGAATAAAAAAGAATAGAGCAAGTTAGAGAACTTTACACACACACACACACACACACACATATAAATAGATATAAACCGCAATGTTTTTCATTGCGTTACACTTTGAAACCAGAACGATATATTTCCATGATTTTGTTTGCTCTTTCTGTTTGAATCAGTTTAACGTAGTTTTCACCATCCTAATTGCAATGGTTTGGTCTTGCGCTTAGGGCCTATACGACTCGTTTTCCCAGTTTTTGGTCTCGTGTAAGTGGGTCTCTTTGTTCATACCAAGCAATATTTCTGTGAATTTGGGTATTAAAATATTGCTTTAAACATCCGTCTTCATTCGAGACGTTTACTTAACATCATTATATTATCCAGATCAATGAGGAGGTCGAGGCGAGTCGGCAGATCATGGGCGAGGACCTCGCCCTTGATGCTGGAACTGAGTCCCTCAAGGAAACGTGCCACGAGCGCCGGCTCATTCCACCCACAAGTGGTCGAGAGGGTGCGAAACTCAATGGAATAATCAACGACTGAGCGTCTGCCCTGACGGAGAGTGGACAAGATGCGAGACGCCTCTTCTCCGCGGGCCGAACGGTCAAATACCCGAATCATCTCCTCCTTGAAGTAGTCAAAGCTAGCGATGTACTCGACCTCAGCCTCCCAAGCAGCAGTTCCCCACTCGCGGGCACGTCCAGTCAGGAGCGAGATGACGTAAGCGACCCGAGCTCGCTCTCTAACGTAGGTCACTGGCTGGAGAGAGAAGACAAGTTCACATTGGGTGAGAAACGACCGACACTGTGAGGACTGTATAAGTGAAAGTGGCCAGCTGTATTTTGATTTGATTTCTTTTTTTTAACATATAAATACAATTACAATAAAAAAAATCTGAGAAAAAAAGGATAATAGTAAAACAAAACAAAAAACATATAAACAACAAAATAAAAATTCCTTATTTTATAAGGAAAAAATCGATTTACAAGTACTAAAGTTTTGTCATAAGTAGGCTAACAAATAACCAAAGAGTTGAGCGCGCACAGTATTAAAAGGTTGAGAGAGAGAGAGGGGGACGTGACAGGAGCGCATAGAATAAGTTTGTAGAATAAGAAAATACATTTATTGAGCACGGAATCGTTTTTTCTTTGTTCGAGGGATTTTTTTTTTTTTTTGTGATTGTTAATTTCTGTTCAAAATATAATTTAATGTGCTTGCAAAATATAGTTCTCTGTGCTCAAAACTTACAATTACTCGCTCAGGATTGTGTCACAAAAATACGTCCAGGACCTTGGCTGCATCTGCCACCTGGTACAGCTGGCCACTGGGTGTGGCATTAGAGCAGCCCAGGTACCAGTGGAAGACATTCTGGTGGGGATATACACCCACTTTGATAAAAGGTGAATTAATACATATAGGCCTGCTATTTCTCTTAATGTTGTGTGTGTGTTACAATGTTACAACATTGCATGTGGCTAACTCATGAACAAGGTAGCCTAGGCCTGCAGTTCATATTCTTTACACACACACACACACACACACACACACACACACACACACACACACTCACTCACTCACAATTCCAACCACTAACAGAGTAATTTTCTATTTCTCAGTGCAAAAAGATGTGAAGTCTACAAATAATTTGTAGACTTCACTGATTCAGACCACCTGCATGGTACAGGTAGGATGGTAACTCCACTCAGCAGATATCTACACAGTTTACTATGCTATATTTCCATTTTAACCTATTGCCACCCTGTATCTCTATGTACTGCAGGCCTACTTTAACAGTCATGAAGAGGTGGAGAGGAGTGTTAAAGTGCGTGATCTGGCAAGCCATCTGCGTGATCCAATCGTGAAGACCTACTTCCTGTTCCTGAGTGCTGCCCTTAAGCCTTTATCTGAATTTAACATTGCCTTCCAGGTGGGTGTCAATGATATTGAATGAATGAGTGAATAATATTATATAATTAAATGTTTGTGCTTATTGTAGCATTCTTATTTCACTGTTATTTTGTTGTGACCATTGATATTATCTGCAGTCAGAGGGAGTACAAATTCACAGACTTGAAGAGGAGATGTGCAGGCTGATAAAGAGGATCCTGAGTTACCTCATACCAGCCAGGGCAATCATGGGTGTACCTCTCAGGGAGGTGGAGTATGGAGAAGGACATCAGTTGGCTGATGAAGATCTCTTTATCGGAGCAGACGCAAAGACATTCATGAGAAGCGCTGAGCTCCCTGTGTCAGCCGAGAAGAAAATCTTTCAGTAATATATATTTATATTACCCAGTAGTTATATTATGATATCATCTTTTGACAGTATGAGAGTATAGGCTGTAGTGTGCCTAAAAATATTACCACTAATGCATTTTTTCACTCTTATGCTGTTGTAGAACTGTGAGAAGATTCTATGAGGCAGTTCTTAAGAAGATGTTCTCCTCCTTTCCCCTCGACCATCCACTCCTTAGGGACCTAAAGGTGCTGGACCCTGCAGCTCGTCTTAACATAACTCCAGGGACAGGTAGATAATAGAAACAGTTTCCAAAAGGCTTTATGCCCAGCTCCACTACTTACCATAGCAACCACCCTAGCAATGGTCAGACACACCTGGATCAATCACAGGGTTCGTAGGGGTGCTTGAAATCCTTGAAAGTGCTTGAATTCTGATGTTGTGTTTTCAAGGTTTGATAAGTGCTTAAATTTTGGATAAAATGCTTGAAAAGTGCTTTGGATAAAATGCTTGAAAAGTGCTTGAATTTGACCTTGGAAAAGGTGTACGAACCCTGTAATCAGTTTGTCCAATAGTGTAAGACAGGAAATAAAGGAGCTGGCTTAAGTTCAGGAAGTAGTGCAGCTGTGCATAAAGCCTATTGATGTTAGGCAAGGCAAGGCAATTTTATTTGTATAGCCGATTTTTACAAACAATTTGTCTCAAAGGGCTTTACATTATAACAACATCCTCTGAGGACAGTTCCCCATTGATAACCAAACAAATAATTGGCACAGTAGCCTATACTTGATACTTGTTTAGATCTGCAATGTTCAGAAAAACACTTGTTTTACTTTACAGTGGAAAGGCTAGGGGCCCTGTTCCCTCAGTTGAGGCTGAAAGAGGATAAGGTGAGAGAGGAATTCACAGATTATCAGGTGACAGATAGTAAGCAACTCCCACAAGAAGACAGAATTGACAGATTCTGGGGCCTGGTAGGAAAGGACATGAGGTTCAGTGAGCTGCCAAAACTTATGAAGGCTTTACTATGCATTCCCCATAATAATGCAAGTTCAGAAAGGGTGTTTAGCATGGTATGAAAGATTGTTACAGAGAATAGGACAACAGAACTGTTTGCGCTCTACTTTCATGTAAAATGAACCACTCTGGCCCAGCCCACAAATACACTCCTTCCAAAACTGTTTTAAAGAATGCAAAGTCTGCAACAAATTTGTACAACAACTCACTAAAAGAGTAAAAGAAAAGTTATGTGAAATGAAAAGAAAAACTGTAAAAGAAAAGCAATTTGAAATGAAAAGAATTTGTGGAATGAAAATAAAATGTAAATGTAAAGACAAGCAATGTTAAATTAACAGAAAATATGCAAATAAGCCTTTAAATAAATGCTCTTCATATATACCCTTTTGTGTTTTCATTTGGGCTATAACACCTGTCTTAAAATGTAAGGGATACTGGAGCTTGGTTGGGGTGGTGGGACTGCTCGCGGCGACGGAAAATTTCCCTTATTTTCAAATCCAAAACTTGACAGGTATGGTTTAAATGCGTTGCTGCATAGTTTAAGTGTATGTATATATAAGCCTGCATATAAAATAATCACACATCCACTGTGTAACATCGTGAAAGGCAAACAATTATGTCTTGAGGTTTAACACATCTTGACAAAAGTTCTAGATCGGTCCAGTCAGACCTGAACGTCCATAAAACGTCTTAATCAAGTGTACATCACAAACAATAACACATTATTTGTGGACGTATGCAAAAAAGAAGCATGTTCTGATTTAGCACATTTTATTGTTTTTGAACAGTTTAGCATCTGTTAACGAAACTAAAATACCAATTACAAAATACTGAATTATTATATAAAGGGATAGTTTACCTAAAAATAAAAATTCTGTCATTTACTCACCCTCATGTTTCAAACCTGTATACCTTTCTATGTTCTGACGATATTGTTTTCACGTTTGCTTTACTGGGACAATATCAAGAATGAAGAATCTTCAAGATGATAAAAATCTATTTAAAAAATTTGATTTTCAATGTAATCTTTGTACCCATTTTGGATTTCTGAAATAAGTTTACAGGCCTACCATTTTCGTCAGAAATATTATTTAATGAGGGTCATCACTGAATAAAAAGTGCTGAAATACTCAATCTTGAAGTCCATTATTATTGTAAAAAATTTCTTTTTTCGCAGTATTTGTTTATTAATGTTTTTATTAATTGCATTTATTTTTAAATACTTTAATCATATAAACAATATTAAGAATATTATATTTGAATGTGGCATAACCACCTTGCAGGAGCCATTGTTGTCATGTGACAAGAAAATCATAAAACATAGAAGACCCTCATCATAAAATATGTTTGAAATCATTGCTATTTATAAAATCAAAGTAGCGTAAATGATGTTAAACTATATAGAACCGACATGAATTCAAATATTACATTTCTGAGAATGTGTTCACGTGTTTTCTACTGGAATGTTAAAAGATGGTTTCTTTTTATCATGTCTTTATTAATCTTGTCATTGACTTACACAGTTGTCTTATAAACACAAAGATATTTGGAAGAATATTTGTAACCAAGCAGATCTCACAATCCATTAACTGCCATTGTAGGAAAAATGATTATGATAGTAACATGAGGGTGAGAAAATTATGACTATTTTCATTTTTGGGCGAACTATCCCTTAAACACATTACAGTTGTTTGGCTCATTTCTTGTAACCTCCACCCTCATCTCTTCCTGGAGCGAGCTTCAGGTGTTCTGCCATCGCTGCATCAGGCTCAGAGACTCCACCTCTTCACAGCAGCTGAGGGAAGAGGATATATTTATTTTTAAAATAAATAAAATAAAAAATTGAGATAAAAGACATGCACTTATTTTCAAAATATCTTTATGTCTACAGCTAAAAAAAAAACAAAAAGAAAAAAACCTTGGAACAAGATGAATGAAACATAAGAAAAAGGTAATCAACATGCATTAGATTTTATTTTTATTGTATAAAAGTTGTGTTTTAATGTGTTGCCGTTGAGAAAACTGTGTGTAACTGTGAGAAAAAGAAACAGGACATTTCTGATAAGACAGGAGGGCTGTGATGTTCCCTGAATAATTAATTAAAGCGTACCAATAAAAATTACATCAATATAAGTAACTTTTAGCCTACTAACGTTAGCAAATTTTAGCCATACTCAGTGAATTTCAGTTGACAACGTGGGCATCATTTCTCTCGGTTCCTTCGTGTCAAACAAGTAAAACTCAAGCACGTTAATCAAATAATACAAAATGTACTTACCCAACAGTAGATTTTATATAATATATATACATCTCCCTCCTCGAGTACTCTTCGAGTCTTCTCCTCGTGGTTGCCTGCTGAATGTTCCGGAACCAGAAGACCGCGAGATCTCGCGAGATAATCTATCTTATCGCTGGATTTTGTAATATCACGAAATATATTACTATGTTTTGTGTCTACATCTTGGCAGCACCGTTTTGGCAATTACATACAACTCAGACCGAAATGGTGACCGGATATATATCTGTTTTACATGTATATGCATAGATTCCATAAAAATAATAACAACGAATACATAAAACAGGTTGAAATGATGACTAAATTGTAGCATGGCAATCACTTAACCACATCAACTCTGGGGACCCACCGGTGTGTCCAATATTGCATATGCCTAATTCTCAAAAAATCAAAATAACAGCTGTAGTGGTTAACCACACTGTGCAGTTTGTCATTATAATTTATTTAAACAAGATAAAGTAAATATATTTACTTTGTATAAAAAAAAGTTTTTTTCCTGCTAGTCTTGCTTGGAGTCTTTTCACAACCGTTACAAGACGTGTAAAAGACGTCAGTGGACGTCTATTCACAACCTCTTTAAAACCTCTTAAAAACTCTTGGTGCACTTAAATTAATTATTGCAGTATTAATCAAGGTGTAAGCACAGCTTTTGCATATTCCACAAGGATTTCATAGAGGGTCACGATGGACGTGTAATGCACGTGTAAAAGACGTCACACAGTGACGTCCTCTCACAACCGATTCACAACACGGGTAAATATTGAACTACACGCAGCTAAAAGTCAAAGTAATAATTATACATGCAACCCCATAGAACTATAGACATGTACAAACATATCTGAATGCATTTTTAGGAAATGTTCTGTGTTACATATTTCTACCGATTTATGCCGTCCTACCGCGACTATTTTTGGCCGGGCACACGACGTCGCCGTCGGACCAATGTTTGCTAGGGTAGGTTACAGCAAAGCTGGCAACACGGATCCCGAAACACTACTGACTTCGTGATTGGTAGATAGGTGGAGGGAGGCGCGTCAGGCCAAAACACAAAATGACAACATCAACATCAGTTGAGGGCTGCAAGTCCACTTTTTAAATGACAATATCCTGGCCGTACTACTGTTGTCAGTGATATAAGTATTTGAAATGAACATGATTTCTTAATGTCTAGTGACACATCAGGGCCATTTTATGATTAATTGAAATAGATTTCTTACATACAGCTCCTTTAAGTATATAAAATACCCAGAGAATGTAAGACGCTAGAAAGGCGATCTCTAGTCGTAATCGCTCGACCAACTCTTGATTTCCTTCCATGTCAGACAGGAGCGCCCCGAGATCATTTACTTAGCATTTATAGTAATACTAAGAAAGTCTAGGTTATACATATAGGATAGGGAAAGGATTGATTGTTATGCACCTGGAACAATCCTGAGAAAAATAAAAGTATGACCCTAATGGGATTGGACCAGTATATAGAAATTCTGGAATTTATACTTTGCAGTTTCATCATGCAGAAGCCAAGTGCTGTTTGTAAAATATTGCTGCCTCAATCTCTTGCTGCCATCACCTCTTTTGGTTTTCAACTGTGATAGAGTTATGGCTGACAAATTAGGTAACTTGCTCAGTCCTGATATAAATAATGAGACAGTAGAGAGCAAATGCTGCTAACAGTTAGACTCAGAAGCTCTTATCTTAAAGAAAATGTATTCTCTGAATTCATTGAATGAATAGTCAGTCTGGGCTTTGATTCTGATTGGAAAGTTAAAACAAAAAACTTGATTGGCTGCAAAGAAAGAAAGAACCAGGAAGATACAAATTTCTAAATGCATATTTTCAGATGTGTAAAGTGGTGTTCTGTAAAGACAGAAACAGTAACAGAGTAATGGTAAAAACCTGATTCTTTGTGCATCAAAGGTTTAAATTGGATCATCAGAGGGTGGATCAGCACCTAGAGAGGACCTGTACAGCCCTGAATGTCAGCAAAGATCAGGACAAAATGAGCCACAGAGACAGATCCCCAGTGAAGACTTTGTATCCCAGACCACCACTGGGCCAAGACCACAGGAACCAGTTGAGTCCTCTGCACAATCTGACTTTGCTGCAGTCTGGAATTGAACTGCTGGTTTCGTCTAGTCAGAGGAGAACTGGACCCTGACTGAGCCTGGTTTCTCCCAAGGTTTTTTCTCCATTTTGTCTCCAATGGAGCTTTTGTTTCTTGCTGCTGTCACCTCTGGCTCGCTTAGTTGGACACTTTTTTTGCAGTGATATCGACTTTATTGCACAGATACTATTGACACTGAACTGAGCTGGATAATGACATCACTGAATTCGATAATGACCTGCATTGACACTGAGAAGTTAAAGGACATAATACAAGGAGTTCAAAAATTCTACATTTCAGATTTTATGCATTAAGAGGGCAATTAGTGCCTGCCCAATGCATTTAAGAAATAAGAGATTGCAAATATAATGAATAAATACAGTTATTAGTTACATTTACTCAAAAACATTACACCTCCTTTTACAGTATATAAATGACTTCTCTGAACAGGTCTGTTATCGTTTACAACTTGGGCTTCACTTCTAATTATTCTTGCAAGACAGCTCTTAGGTAATTTCCTTACATTATGTGGACATCTTGGACCCACCTAGACAAAACAAGAACTAATCCTTTGACACAAGGTCACAACTGTAAGATAATAATAACTCATCACACACACTATAACTTACATACTTACTCGCACGTGCATTGTTATGTTTCTTAATATCCATAAAGGGTATTGTTTGACCTGTGAGTGCTTTGATTGGATGCGCAGTACATCCTGTTTGATTTTGCATGAATCTATCGTATATAAATATGATCTTATGAGAACAATGAGAATAAACTTGAGAACGTTATGGTATCCTTACTGTATCGTGGAGCAATGAAGGTTTATCTGAGCATCCTGCTAGTCTTCTGCTGCAAGTTTCTTCACACTCTGGGTAAACAAAAAAAACTAAAAAATAAATAAATTTGCTATTTTACTTTCTATATAAAAATGTTAATATATTTTAAACATCGTATTTGTAATCACTGATTATTTTGCACCTTGTTTTCACAGCTTTAGACTGTAGTGTGATGAATGGTAAACTGAAGCAGATCGATGCTGGGTCGGGCTCAGTGGTTGGAGTGAACAATCTTAATGAAGCGTTTGTCCTGATTGATAATGTCTTCACAAAGATCAGTACACCTCTAAAGCACTTCAGTGTCGGACCCGCTGGTCAGCTGGGGGTGAATTCATCTTTCAACATCTTCAAGCTTAAGAGTGGCTCCTTCGTTCAGTTTCCAGGTGAAGAGTTAAAGAAAGCACAAATTACAGAAAATACATATTTAATCTGTCATCAATGTACATTTACATAATTTAAAGTCAATGTATTAAATCCATGGTCCCAAATATATCATTGTATTGTTGATTTTCCATTTAAACTATTCTTTCAGCCAACTTGTTGATTGTGTTTTTAGGGCTTCTCAAACAGGTGGATGCTGGAGGTGACCAGATCCTCGCAGGTGTCAATATGAATGATCAAATATATTGCTCAAATATGGATGCTAACAACAACTGGCCATCCTGCAATTCTCCTTGGGTTAAACTTAATGGATGGCTGAAGTACTACAGCTGTGGTCCGTACAGCTGTTGGGGAGTAAGCGCAGATGACAAAATCTGGATCATGAAGGTAATGGCACAATGTTAAATACAAGAGCTAAAGAACAAGTTCAAGTGGACCAAAATGTATATCAAAAATAAAGGCAGAAGCAAAATAAAGTTTATTGATGTGACTGTACAATGACTGACTGATTGTGTCTCTTTTGGTCTCGTGCAGGATGTGTCTAATAATGTCTGTTCTGGGTCTGGCACCTTTGTGAATGTTGCTGGATCTCTGTCCATGATTGAAGTAGCAACTGATGGCAGTGTCTTTGGTATCAATTTTAATAAGAAGTTATACCGGAGGTAAGCTGAACAGTCATAATATTATAAGTTGTATGAACAAAAGTGATGTATTCATGAAGAATGATTTTCAAACACTGCATTCAAGAAACCATTTTTATCTACTGCAGAATTGGCATAACTCGATCCAACCCTTCTGGCACACACTGGCAAATGATGAATGCCTGTCCCAATGACCACAAGCATGTGAGCTTTGACCTGGGAGTGCTGTGGGTCGTGTGTGTGGACGGCTCCATCCGTAAATGCACTATATAGCCTTCCACAGAATATTAACAGAAAATCTTGATTAAACTTTCTTTTATTCTCTTTTTTGCTTGCTGTTGAACCAATAAAGCATAATAAAGCATATATCTCATCAGTGTTGTGTTTCTTTTGTGTTTTATTTGATTCAGTGGTCCTTTAGGCAGATTCAGGATACACCACCCAGTAAACTGGGAAAACTTACAACTTACGAAATATTTTATTCAAATTGTTTAAAAAAATTTATACATATTTCTGTGTCAATATTGTCAATAAAAATTTAAATAAAGACTAAAACAATCAAAGCTGCAAGCAGTGATGGAAGGGCCCTCGCACCTGATGGAAAATCTGATATTGGATGTTTAAATAATGGTAAAACAAGTACTTTCCTGTTGGCGCTATGATTATTTGGTAGGATGGTTAGATCCTCCTATATTGATTGTTAGCCTATCTGTAGTTATGGGTGAGCGTTTAAAGGGTGGAGTTGTGTCCCTTGGATGTGTTGCTATTAGGTGCCTACCCCTTTCTGGTACCAGCGTTTACCAGGGGGGCAGGGTTTCATATTTTATTGAAGCATCCCTGGGCGCCGCCATTGGCTAGCGGTCCCCCACCTGCTGTTAGCATTCCATTGACTCCCATTCATTTTGGGAATAACTTTACATCTGAGGCGTTTAAAGAGTCCATTTGTCCATTCGTTATTTCTAAAGAAACACGAAAATGTATAAAAGGCCTCATTACCTTGTATCTTACGTTGTGGCCCCGTAGAAGCAGTTTTTGTAAAAAATAGGCTAACGATTGCGTCATAACCTGCGACTCTCTGTCGCACAGTAGAGAAATTACCATATGGACAGGAGGAGAAGCTCGCAGGAAATCTTTTACTGTCTATAAGGCTAACGGGGGGACGTGGAGGCATGAAGTCAAGGGTGAAGCCCATAGAGAGTCAATAAAAGCAACGGAACAAAATTATTCAATGTCTGCAAGATTCGGTGGGTGATTAAGATTTCTCTTGGCACAGCGATAAGAAGACTTACAATTGTCAGACAGGTTGCTCACGTTACATCTACGTCATCAAGCTCAGTTTGAGTCTGCGCAGTATGCTCGACCCCCAGGAAGTGCATGCTTCTAATTGACTTCACTTGTTTCCGTTGAATCCAATGAGGTCGCTGTGTCCATTTCTTTTACTGTCTATGGCATTTACACTGTTAGCAGTGTGGCTAACTTGTTCACGGTTCGCTTAGGGTTGTTTGTGTGCATCTATCTGAAAGGTAAGCATTAGAGTAATGTGCCTTTAGCATCTTTCTACTCTTGTTGTGCTAATGTTAGTGTTTTGTATTTTTTTTGTATCACTTAATGTCGTATGACGTCAACTGGTTAATGTTGCGACCTGTGTTTGGTCAGACTGCTTACTCGGGTACGTGTAAGAATTATATTGCAAAGTTGAACCATAATGTGGGAACAATATATATATTTTTTTTTTTATTGCAGCAGTCCGTTGCTGCTCGCTCCTGGCTCACACACAATCGTGTACATCATTTATGGCTCTGCTTCAGTGTGGCGTTTGGCTGTATTTTTCCAGTTTCTGTTATTAACAGCTCCTGGTTCCAATTCTGTTCAGTGCTCGCGCTGGCCCTGTCCATTTAATGTGGCTGAGGTGCTTGTGCGTTGGAGGGTTCCTGCTGTAGTGTGGGACTCTGAACATCCGTATTCAGAAGTGTTGCTGTCTTGTTCCTAGTTGGTTGGTTAGTTTGTGCATTCGTTTCTTTCCTTTTGTATTTTCTTTGTTGGATGGCTCGTATATGGTCTATAACCTGATATCCATACATATAGGGCAATATAAAAGGCCCTATATGTATTCAATGTGGAAGGCCAGATGATTTATCTAAATGTATTATTTAATTGTTCATTTATTTTGAGCCCAGTGTGTATTTAATTTTGTCTGTTTCAGTTTTGTTAATTTCTTTATTCTCTTGGGAATAATTTGTTTTGCTTGAACTGTTGTAAATTGGTTTTCTTTTTGGTTGTGTTTTTGATCTGGTTTGTTCATTTACAGGTGCTGTGTGTCAAACCCCAAAAGGGCAGGGAGGCAGATTTCCACACGTGTGTATGTGCAGTGGTGATGCTATCTTGTCACCTTGTGCAGTATCATGGCGCGTCGATCACCACTTTTTTTTTTTTTTCTTTTTTTTTTTGTGATCAGCAACAAGCAACCAATCTTTAAGTGTGCCAGCGCTCATGTGATCTCCTTTTTATTTATTACTTGGCTTAATAAAGCTTTGTATTTTGGTACCCACGTTTCTTGCTCAATTATTTTGTTGAACTGAACCTGTATTGCCTTGATCCACACCTGCGAGTGCGTAGTATTTCCCTGTGTGCAAGCCTTGCGGTGGCATAAACCTCTGTCTCGTGTTATAGTTTCTGTTGCCTATTTCCATGCTGCTACATTCTGGCGTCGTCTGCAGGACTCTACAGTTGAGCAGAGACATGGGTCATTTTGTTGCTTTGGATACTACTTTAAATTGGTAGAGTTTTTGTTTATGGTTATTCCTAGGAACAAGACAGCAGCACAAACTCCTGGAAGGGTTCACCTAGCTGTCTTCAAGTTCGGTGTCGAACCTCATTTCTTTCAGGTCCATCAGTTGTCTCCAGCGATTGAAAGCAGTGCCGATGTTTACTCTGGTTCGGCTCCTTTTCTTATCGGATATGATTTGTGATTCCGAGCGCGGTTGTTTCCCTGCAGCGGGTGGTGGTCTCTTGCCAAGGGCTTAAGTCATCCTTCCGCTCTCTTCCCTGAACTGAAATGAAGTAGTGGGCTGTACTTTCCACACGATTGACATCAGGTTCAGGTACGCCCACAAGCCGTGCGAGTTATTCGTGTTTTGCAAGTTGGCTGGTGGTTATGTTGCCCGCATACCGCCTCCCATGGCCGAAACTGGTATTACGACACCTGTCGGGCTGGGGCTAGTAATGCTAATGCTAATTAAGGTTGATATCTCTGCAGCACTATAACTTGACATTTTTTTAAAGACATCATCGCCCTTATTTCTTCTCATTCTTTTGATGCGTGTAGGTCATTTTTTGGATATTTTTACCTCAATTTTTGCACATGGCACCTTTAACTGACAATTGAGTGTTTACTGTTGTCCTTTTTTATTATTGACACTCTATTTTCCTAATTAATGCTGTTCAGTTGCTTTGACCCAATCTGTATTGTTAAAAGCGCTATATAAATAAAGATGATTGACTTGACAAGTTGGTGTAAATGTATGGACAAGGACTGTAAAAGCACTAGCTTTGAAGAAACCTTTGAGTTGCAAAAATTAAGTAAGATGGGCTATAGTGTAAAAAGATTTTACATTGAAATTGGGTTAAAAGTTAATGAAAATGCATTGCTACCAGTCCTGACTCCCTCAGAGTTCTAAAGTTAAATGCTGTTATCTGAGCCTGTGTCATAAGTGATAACAAACTATTCATAGTAAAGCACAGTGTTTCATTTGAAATTCATTGACACTGAGAAGTTAAAGGACATAATACAAGGAGTTCAAAAATTCTACATTTCAGATTTTATGCATTAAGAGGGCAATAAGTAGCTGCCCAATGCATTTAAGAAATAAGAGATTGCAAATATAATGAATAAATACAGTTATTAGTTACATTTACTCAAAAACATTACACCTCCTTTTACAGTATATAAATGACTTCTCTGAACAGGTCTGTTATCGTTTACAACTTGGGCTTCACTTCTAATTATTCTTGCAAGACAGCTCTTAGGTAATTTCCTTACATTATGTGGACATCTTGGACCCACCTAGACAAAACAAGAACTAATCCTTTGACACAAGGTCACAACTGTAAGATAATAATAACTCATCACACACACTATAACTTACATACTTACTCGCACGTGCATTGTTATGTTTCTTAATATCCATAAAGGGTATTGTTTGACCTGTGAGTGCTTTGATTGGATGCGCAGTACATCCTGTTTGATTTTGCATGAATCTATCGTATATAAATATGATCTTATGAGAACAATGAGAATAAACTTGAGAACGTTATGGTATCCTTACTGTATCGTGGAGCAATGAAGGTTTATCTGAGCATCCTGCTAGTCTTCTGCTGCAAGTTTCTTCACACTCTGGGTAAACAAAAAAAACTAAGAAATAAATAAATTTGCTAGTTTACTTTCTATATAAAAATGTTAATATATTTTAAACATCGTATTTGTAATCACTGATTATTTTGCACCTTGTTTTCACAGCTTTAGACTGTAGTGTGATGAATGGTAAACTGAAGCAGATCGATGCTGGGTCGGGCTCAGTGGTTGGAGTGAACAATCTTAATGAAGCATTTGTCCTGATTGATAATGTCTTCACAAAGATCAGTACACCTCTAAAGCACTTCAGTGTCGGACCCGCTGGTCAGCTGGGGGTGAATTCATCTTTCAACATCTTCAAGCTTAAGAGTGGCTCCTTCGTTCAGTTTCCAGGTGAAGAGTTAAAGAAAGCACAAATTAAAGAAAATACATATTTAATCTGTCATTAATGTACATTTACATAATTAAAGTCAATGTATTAAATCCATGGTTCCAAATATATCATTGTATTGTTGATTTTCCATTTAAACTATTCTTTCAGCCAACTTGTTGATTGTGTTTTTAGGGCTTCTCAAACAGGTGGATGCTGGAGGTGACCAGATCCTCGCAGGTGTCAATATGAATGATCAAATATATTGCTCAAATATGGATGCTAACAACAACTGGCCATCCTGCAATTCTCCTTGGGTTAAACTTAATGGATGGCTGAAGTACTACAGCTGTGGTCCGTACAGCTGTTGGGGAGTAAGCGCAGATGACAAAATCTGGATCATGAAGGTAATGGCACAATGTTAAATACAAGAGCTAAAGAACAAGTTCACGTGGACCAAAATGTATATCAAAAATAAAGGCAGAAGCAAAATAAAGTTTATTGATGTGACTGTACAATGACTGACTGATTGTGTCTCTTTTGGTCTCGTGCAGGATGTGTCTAATAATGTCTGTTCTGGGTCTGGCACCTTTGTGAATGTTGCTGGATCTCTGTCCATGATTGAAGTAGCAACTGATGGCAGTGTCTTTGGTATCAATTTTAATAAGAAGTTATACCGGAGGTAAGCTGAACAGTCATAATATTATAAGTTGTATGAACAAAGTGATGTATTCATGAAGAATGATTTTCAAACACTGCATTCAAGAAACCATTTTTATCTACTGCAGAATTGGCATAACTCGATCCAACCCTTCTGGCACACACTGGCAAATGATGAATGCCTGTCCCAATGACCACAAGCATGTGAGCTTTGACCTGGGAGTGCTGTGGGTCGTGTGTGTGGACGGCTCCATCCGTAAATGCACTATATAGCCTTCCACAGAATATTAACAGAAAATCTTGATTAAACTTTCTTTTATTCTCTTTTTTTCTTGCTGTTGAACCAATAAAGCATAATAAAGCATATATCTCATCAGTGTTGTGTTTCTTTTGTGTTTTATTTGATTCAGTGGTCCTTTAGGCAGATTCAGGATACACCACCCAGTAAACTGGGGAAACTTACAACTTACGAAATATTTTATTCAAATTGTTTAAAAAAACAATATTGTAATTGTTTAAAAATACATATTTCTGTGTCAATATTGTCAATAAAAATTTAAATAAAGACTAAAACAATCAAAGCTGCAAGCAGTGATGGAAGGGCCTTCGCACCTGATGGAAAATCTGATATTGGATGTTTAAATAATGGTAAAACAAGTACTTTCCTGTTGGCGCTATGAGTATTTGGTAGGATGGTTAGATCCTCCTATATTGATTGTTAGCCTATCTGTAGTTATGGGTGAGCGTATAAAGGGTGGAGTTGTGTCACTTGGATGTGTTTTGCTATAAGGTGCCCACCCCTTTCTGGTACCAGCGTTTACCAGGGGGGCAGGGTTTCATATTTTATTGAAGCATCCCTGGGCGCCGCCATTGGCTAGCGGTCCCCCACCTGCTGTTAGCATTCCATTGACTCCCATTCATTTTGGGAATAACTTTACATCTGAGGCGTTTAAAGAGTCCATTTGTCCATTCGTTATTTCTAAAGAAACATGAAAATGTATAAAAGGCCTCATTACCTTGTATCTTACGTTGTGGCCCCGTAGAAGCAGTTTTTGTAAAAAATAGGCTAACGATTGCGTCATAACCTGCGACTCTCTGTCGCACAGTAGAGAAATTACCATATGGACAGGAGGAGAAGCTCGCAGGAAATCTTTTACTGTCTATAAGGCTAACGGGGGGACGTGGAGGCATGAAGTCAAGGGTGAAGCCCATAGAGAGTCGATAAAAGCAACGGAACAAAATTATTCAATGTCTGCAAGATTCGGTGGGTGATTCAGATTTCTCTTGGCACAGCGATAAGAAGACTTACAATTGTCAGACAGGTTGCTCACGTTACATCTACGTCATCAAGCTCAGTTTGAGTCTGCGCAGTATGCTCGACCCCCAGGAAGTGCATGCTTCTAATTGACTTCACTTGTCTCCGTTGAATCCAATGAGGTCGCTGTGTCCATTTCTTTTACTGTCTATGGCATTTACACTGTTAGCAGTGTGGCTAACTTGTTCACGGTTCGCTTAGGGTTGTTTGTGTGCATCTATCTGAAAGGTAAGCATTAGAGTAATGTGCCTTTAGCATCTTTCTACTCTTGTTGTGCTAATGTTAGTGTTTTGTATTTTTTTTGTATCACTTAATGCCGTATGACGTTAACTGGTTAATGTTGCGACCGCTTACTCGGGTACGTGTAAGAATTATATTGCAAAGTTGAACCATAATGTGGGAACAATTTTTTTTTTTTTTTTTTTTTTTTTTATTGCAGCAGTCCGTTGCTGCTCGCTCCTGGCTCACACACAATCGTGTACATCATTTATGGCTCTGCTTCAGTGTGGCGTTTGGCTGTATTTTTCCAGTTTCTGTTATTAACAGCTCCTGGTTCCAATTCTGTTCAGTGCTCGCGCTGGCCCTGTCCATTTAATGTGGCTGAGGTGCTTGTGCGTTGGAGGGTTCCTGCTGTAGTGTGGGACTCTGAACATCCGTATTCAGAAGTGTTGCTGTCTTGTTCCTAGTTGGTTGGTTAGTTTGTGCATTCGTTTCTTTCCTTTTGTATTTTCTTTGTTGGATGGCTCGTATATGGTCTATAACCTGATATCCATACATATAGGGCAATATAAAAGGCCCTATATGTATTCAATGTGGAAGGCCAGATGATTTATCTAAATGTATTATTTAATTGTTCATTTATTTTGAGCCCAGTGTGTATTTAATTTTGTCTGTTTCAGTTTTGTTAATTTCTTTATTCTCTTGGGAATAATTTGTTTTGCTTGAACTGTTGTAAATTGGTTTTCTTTTTGGTTGTGTTTTTGATCTGGTTTGTTCATTTACAGGTGCTGTGTGTCAAACCCCAAAAGAGCAGGGAGGCAGATTTCCACACGTGTGTGTGTGCAGTGTAGGGTGACCACCTGCTAATAAGCCCAAGGGGGGACAAGGGGTACGTTTCTGAGGGACAATGTGGGACACCCAATGGGCAGACTAACTGATAGTGGTTTACCCATTTCTAGCACATACCACCTTACATGGTATATTAATAATGCCCTATTCCCCTAAACATGTGTAATTGCTGATGTATGCTCATGACAGAATTGACAGATGCACTTCCACTTACGATTTACTTTAGCTATTTTATTAATTTTTCATTACAATTTATTCACTTTAAATAAATTATAATATAAAATTATAGGATTAAAATGAATTGTAGTTGCTCAACACCACAGGAAAAGTAAAAAAAAAGTCTGACATCACAACTCAAGGGAAGGGAATTCACTCATTCACTAATCCCTATATAGTGTATGGCAGTTGAGTTCACTATATCAGGAAGGAGTGAATAAATAAATAAGTGAACGGATTCGGACAGTGACGTAACCTGCACTGCGCGTGAGACTTGGAGCTGTTGCAAAAACATTGCCATGTGTGCTTTTATATTACATCTACCTAATTTTAGAAAATAATACTAATAGCAATAATACTCCAAATTACTTTATATTGCAGTTATACATACCTCCCGCGTCAGCTTTGTGGTTTCATCGATAGTATATAGTAATAATAATATATATAAATATATATATATATATATATATTTTTTTTTTTTTTTTTTTTAATTTTTTTTTTTTTTAATTTTCTTAATTACTAATTACTAAGTGTTAAAAAGCTCACCTTGTCTCACTGTCACACTCACATCCACCTCACTGTCACTGCTTTCACCTAAGAGAGGATCCAGGGCACCTTGTCTCCAAAAATTTGATTGATGAGGGTCATAAAAGCCATCTGTTCTGGACACCTGTTTGTACACCCCCCTCCCCTCCCTGTACACCCTCCAGTGACCTTAATATGAACTTATGAACCAAGGAGGAATTTCGGAGGGGGGGAGAAGTTGTGGGAAGCTATGTGCTTTTTTTTTTTTAAACTTTGAAAAGGGGGCGAAATCATGAAAATGGTGTAAGGGAAGATTTTATTAAGGTTTTAAATAAACAGTGTATTTCAAGAAACAGATTATAAACACATAGCAGCAATGGAAACAATGTAATGATCGTTTTCGTAGTTGGAAAAGTGTAAAAACGTTGTTAAAGTTGTTACAAATGAAATAAAACTAGGTTACTGGTTATTTATCTGATACAACCAAACGAGTCAAAACTATCAGATATGTTTTCGTTAAGCAATACGTGAAAAAGATGTGAGAGCTTGTAGCATTACAATTTAAAACTGGTGTTTTGTTACCAGTTAGAAAATAAAGAAAACTAGGTAATAGAGTTTTAGCATTTGTACCTTACCTCAAACTGAAAAAAAGAAATGAATGTAAAGCAGCGATACAAACCAAGAAAGTAGGCGTTTGTCACGTCGGGTGAAAAGTTAAAACAAAAGAAAAAAGATGGTAGACATTACGCGGATCTAAAATAAAATACACCAGACCCCGTCTTTAAAACACCAGCACAAGATACTTGTCAAAACTATGTTGTACTTTACCACTAACTAAAATTTTACAGACAAGAGTTAAACAAAAGAAAGATCTCACAGCAAAGTGTTATGACGTCTCCGGTAACGTTAGCTCGACTCAAAAAAAAAAAAAAGAAGCGAACGTAAAGCAATGTTATAAACCAAGAAAGTAGGCGTTTGTCACGTCGGGTGAAAAGTTAAAACAAAAGAAAAAAATAGGTAACTTAGGCATTTACGCGGATCTAAAAGAAAATAGCCTACATCAGACAAGATACTTGTCAAATCTATGCAGTACTTTACCACTAACTACAATTTTAAAAAGCGAGACTGTTAGACGAAAGAAAAAAAAAAAGGATCCTCCGGCAGAGTTGTGAAGCGTCCGTAAAACAACCTCCCGGCACCGATGAACAGTTAGAATGAGGCTCGGGAATGCTCCGGAAAAAACCACGCCTCCAGCGCTAGAGAGGGCCGGGCAGGAGGCGTGATAGCAGCATTAAATAGACTTAAACGTTACAATAATTAAACTAAGTAGTTTTTAATAAATAGACATCAGTCCTTAATTAGTGAAAACTTTATATCCGTTTAAACATATGGTCAATTTTTACTTGTTAAATCATGTAGACCTATACGATTTTTATTTACTTTTAGGCTAGTCTTAAAAAAAAAAAAAAAACATAGTTGAAAAAGCGTTATTTGTTTTTAATGTATTAAGTTAATTACTTTAATCTACGACTAGTCTAAATTTAGACTATCTCCGTCGATATATTTTTTTATTTTTGTCAAGCTTAATTTCTCAAGCTATGTCAATTAACACACACACACACACACACACACACACACACACACACACACACACACACTTTCCTTCTGTCAAGCTTGTGTCGCGTTATCTAGTAAATAAACCAGACGTCATCTCGGTCATCTCAAGCACCGAAACCCGAATGTGTCGGTGTCTGTGTGATTACAGGCGTCTACATATCAGTTAGACATCAAGCAGTTTTGAAATGCTTGTAACTAGCTTGTGAAACTAACTAATTTCAAAGGGTGTTTTATATATATATATATATAAAACACACACACACACACACACACACATACTTTCCTTCCCCCATGCTTATTCTGTGAAACATTTCTATAGCCACATCTTTATTTAACAAAATCTAAAATGAGATCTGATTTATTGCTATATTAAATGCTTCTGTAAGTTGTAATCTTTCGTTGTCATATCTTTTACATTTTATTAAAATACATTCAACTGTTTCACAATATCGCATTTAACACAAAGTCCAGACACATGTATTTCATCTTATAAATAATGACTGATTAAGTGCAATGTGTCCAATTCTATGGCGAGATCTTCTCTTCTATTCCCAAAAATTCATTTCCAACTGGTCTTTGAATATTATATAAATGCTGGCATCTATTCTAACCAACCCATTTAATTTGACACGTATCTTTTTATTTTTATTTATTTTTAATTAGACCTTTTATTTCTAATTTACTCATTGGAGTATTAAATAAGATGTCTGACATTTTAATGGTCCACTTTTATCTGGTCCACTACTTTCATTAACTATATGTGTGGGTATCCATACAAAATAAATCTTTGTTATTGCTTGTATTCTGAACAAACTCTGTAAAATGCCTGACAAAATGCGTTGTCTAGTAGAAGCTTCACCACTCTTTAAACTTGATAGTACTGAAAATGAGTCTGAACATATGACTACTTTAATGTGTTCAACCCCACTGAAGAGACAAAAATATGACAATCATTTCTGTAGTATAAACGGACGGATGATTAGATGTTCTTTCTGGTATTCTATGCTCTTTATTTTTAATCTAAACAAAAGACCTTGATGTTTTATTTTATTTTAATAAGCCACTCACACTTACTAACTTCTTATTAACTTATTAACTTCTGGCACGAAATTCTAGATTCATAAATGTATGTTTTTCAAAATTCCCCCACGTTTAGTGGCGTTTAAAGTGGAATTTGTGATGTATTTGGGGACGTTAAAAGGCATGAAAAGTCCCAAACCAAGACTTTTGTATTCTTCATTAGAGGACTTTAGTTTCTTAATGTGAAAATCTGTTACTCCCCACTACATTTTCTTTATCATTATATTTTTATTTTTTCTTAAGTGTTGTTTTATTTATTTTACATTTATTTTGTTTTATGATGTACAGAGTGTGAACAAAAATTGAGTGTAATCTCAGACCGTATTTGTAAATCTACCAGTAATGGACATCTTTATGTTTTTAATGTTTAAAGCATCGAATAAAAAATAAAAAACACACACTAACACTTCCCCAACCACCCTAATAACGTTGGTCGCAAAGGTTTAAATGTATGTTAAAAGAATTAAACAAAGAAATGTTTTTAATAACAACACATCAGTTCTCATTCGATGAAAACATTCTACCTGGTTTTAATATTAGACCGATGTTTTAACTATAAAATTAGGTTTACATATACGATTTAATTTTTTAATCTCAACAAAATTCCTTGTTGGAAAAAGTGTTGTTTTATTTAATTTTAATAAGTCACTCACACATACTTTAGTAGTCTAAACCCTTGAATACGTCTTTTATGTTGTCAATATTAACTTCTATCATTGCTATATCGTTGCTATATCAATTAAAACATGCGTTTAGGCAAACACAAATAGTAAACAGGAATGAATGTGATATGTCAAGATGGGCTTTTCTTGCCAAAGAAACTTTTACAACATTACAGGAAAGGCTAAATATTTCATCTCTAGTAGTGCATAGAAACGCGTCTGGTGTCTTTGTGTTAACGTTTACGACCATGTCAGCGAAGACTGTAAACGGGGTTCTGGTGTTGTAAATGGTGTGCTGCTGGTCAGCTAAAGTAAAAAATTGTTTGTGTATTCCGTGATCAAAGGGACAATTTCGACTTTATGACTTTATGATGATCGCAAGGTTAGCTGAAGTTCATTTACTGGTCAAAAGGATGTGAAATCTTTTAACAAGTCAGACCATAGAAAAATGTAGTTTAATTCAAATTAATTTAGTTTTGTTTTAGTTACATTTATATTTTTTATTAACCCATAGATCTTTCAACCTCAACATAGATGTACTGAGAATGCAAACAAGTACACAAACACAACCATACAATCATAAACAAACACACACACACACACACACACACACACACACACACACACACACACACACACACAGATACAAATGTAGACATACAGAAAACATGAACATGTAACCAAACAAATACAAATATACACTCAAACAGGTACATAAATACACAAACAAACAAACAAAATAGGTCACAAACACGAAAATACCTATATTAGATTGAAAATGAGTTGTCATAAGTTTTCTTTGAAACCAAAAGTGTTTGTTGCGACAAATGTCTCACAGAACTTTATACAATAGATTAGATGGCCTTTATCACTTTCCAAATGGTGTTGTTAACCATGATGTTTTTTAAAATAGATTAAAAAGTATTATTTTTTAGCTTTCATGTAGGATTCATGTCAGCACTCAAATGTTTTTAGCAAGAGTCCAGAGACAGATGAAAATAGATGCGTGAAGAAAAAAATGTAAGAGGTTTTTAATGACAGACTAGTTGGTTTAGATTGTTTAAAACAACTGAGTTTATGCATTTCTCTTGAATGTGTGTACGGTAACTGTTGTATACATGAAGCAGAAGAAGTACATAAACGCATTGTGGTTGATGTTAAACAATAAAAAATATATTATTTATATATCATAACTTACTTTCTTTTCAAAACACAATAAACATTCTTATGATTTTTTAACTGCGAACAACCGGTTTGGTTGGAAAATAAAAAATAAATAAAAACATATTAGGTTTCTTAGTTAGATTGCTTATAGTTTGTAGTAAAATCACATATATAAGCTAAAACATTTTTCTTTCAAACCACGCCGTTTTCACACACATTCCTCACAAAACTGACAACAAAGACCTTAAGTTTTTGTTTTAACGTTTAGCTGTAACTGAGACCTTGGGGGGGGGGGGGGGATTATTTTACGCACAGTTTTGGGGAAGTTACTATGAACTTTGCAATAGGTTATAGATCACAAATGAACCTATTTAAAATCTAAAAGGTTGCGCAACTATATAAATTTCTTTAAAAAAAGTAATGTAACTGATAACATTTGATTACATGTTTATGACTTGTAATGTTTTTAACCGTTAATCTTTTGAAACGTGTAAACAGGACGGGTTAACATTAGAGCGCTCAACAGCTAATGACCGTCAGACTTTTCAAAATCCTTCATCACTTAAATTAGGATTGTGATCGTGATTTCATTTTAAAGCACAACCACCACAAAATCAGATTTGCTTGGAGATTAAATACATAGAGTAGTTAGAGTTAGTTAAGGTGGTTTACGAAATATATTAATTAAATCTGTACGTGTGTGAAAAAATATTCAGATGTAACATTTTCATAATTAACCGCAATTTAATTATTTTTCTGTGACTGTAACTGATTACATTTTATTTTTGTAATCAAATGATATAATTTAGCTATATGTAACTAGTTGATCCCTAACACTGATTATGCATTCTGACAATAATAGATTGTGAAAGTGTTCATTATCCTCTTTAACTTTAAAAATGCGGACAGTGTCGCTTAACACTAGCTTGGCAAACAAGGGTTTGCTCTTAAAACAACCACCAGACCCCGACTTGAAAGCACCGTGACAAGTATAGCCATTGCAGAAATGTATTATAGAGATGCAGTAAGATAAACTCTGGATGCACGATTGACCGACTTATTATTACAAGGCCCTGCTTACCTAGTTTTATAATGAAATATGTCTGTAAAATAAACAAACATACACACAATCTCCAGAACGGGGTCTGATGATGGGTCTTCATCATTTCCTGATGAAGACAGACTGGATATTCAGACCACAGCAGCAGGACACGAATGTCTTTTTCTAAAGATAAAGACAATTATTTGGTTTCAGGACACACGCATCCTAATGGTTCACAAGATAACATAACAACGGTTGCTCCATTACTGCATAGCCAACCCTATTTTAGCCTGTTTTAGCACATGTACAGTATATCGTATTATTCTTGAATACAGTTGTTTAGTCTAAATATGTGTTAACAGTTATTTATTGTTATTATATGTATTATATGTTTTTGTTTTACAAAGGGGTTCAATTTAAAACATTTAACTAATACCTCATTCAAGCTATGTAGATCTTCAGGTCAGGGAACTACAATACCCATCATACACCTTTGCAAATCTCTTTTTTGTGATCTGTTTTACTGATGCAAAGTCCGATTCACTTCTGAAAATGATTCATTTGGACAGTTTGGTTCAATGAACTGATTCATAGGCCCCTTAAGTCATTTTCGCAGTTATGTCAGTACACATATTTTTCTTCTAACAACTCAAGAGTCATTTCATTTCTGTGAATCATCTAAATAAATGTATTGTGTGAACACATATTGGTGGTTATTATCATCTGTTCATTTAAGTTAATGCTGAATCATCTAAATAAAGTTAACTGTGTGAACACATATTGGTGGTTATTGTATTTTGCTCATTTAAGTTAGTGATGTTTGTGTTCGCAGTTTTAGGCACAGTGCCTCTGTCATTTGTTTAGCTTAAACATCGGTTTTTAGTCAGTTACAAAGGTGTCAGGCATTAAATTTTTGTATTTTTAACTAACCTAATTATGACAGAGTTACAGATTTCAGGTGTTTTTGGGGAGTGTAAGCGGTGAAAACTTAAATGTGACCGTCGAGTAACGTTAGCTACTCAAACGAAGACAAATTGTGTAAGTGTTCATTAAGATGTCGAAATGAAAATAAGCGTACAAATATCCATAATGACAATAAGTACAATATACCCTAAAGACACAATAGCCCCTGCTAAGTACACCTAAAATTTGTTAGAGTGGTGAGATATTTAAGTTTACCTTTATTCATTTAGCAGACGCTTTTATCCAAAGCGACTTACAGATGAGGACGGTGGAAGCAATCAAAACAACAAAAAGAGCAATGATATATAAGTGCTATAACAAGTCTCAGTTAGGTTAACACAGTACACGAAGCATGGGCTTTTAAATAATATAATAAATAAAAAGAAAACAGATTGAATAAAAAAGAATAGAGCAAGTTAGAGAACTTTACACACACACACACACACACACACATATAAATAGATATAAACCGCAATGTTTTTCATTGCGTTACACTTTGAAACCAGAACGATATATTTCCATGATTTTGTTTGCTCTTTCTGTTTGAATCAGTTTAACGTAGTTTTCACCATCCTAATTGCAATGGTTTGGTCTTGCGCTTAGGGCCTATACGACTCGTTTTCCCAGTTTTTGGTCTCGTGTAAGTGGGTCTCTTTGTTCATACCAAGCAATATTTCTGTGAATTTGGGTATTAAAATATTGCTTTAAACATCCGTCTTCATTCGAGACGTTTACTTAACATCATTATATTATCCTAGTTTATATCAGATATAAGATATGTTGCTTATTATTATCCAGCCTTTTAATCATAAACCAAAATATCACGGCCGACTCGAGTGATCATCTTGATCATCTTGGGCGGAGCCATCTTGGGCGTGACCAATGTTTATGACTTCCTGATGACAACCCCCCTATCGTGTACATCATACAAGGGGTTGAGGGTGGGTCCGATCACTAAAACCAACAAAGACCGTCTGATAAATGCTACAGTTGCCTGCTGTGAACAATAAACTATACAATAAATCTATAAACCGTAAATTCATCGTGAATTAAAACAGTACATCCGCATTCGGCGACAAAGTTCTATATCGATTAGGGGCAAAGTTTATGCCTTGGAAAGAATCGAATTCTGAAAAAGTCGTCTGACGCTGCACAAAGACCCATGGAGGGTAAATGGAGCGGCGCTGTTGAGGTCGAAAAACTGGAGTGCGCCGCGGGAAACACATGTTCTGTAAAAGACATTATCGACCCTGTTTTTAAACTACACTACAGAGGACAGATGATCGGTCTGATGCAAAAGATCATCACGGCGGAATGCGACCCAAATCACGATTGTACGGGCGATAGCAAGCGGGAAAAAAATCTCAGTAGCCAAATGAAACTTGTAAGAAGTCTGAAATATACATGGCCTGATTTGACGAGCATATTTTTAACTGGGATGGACCCGGTGTATGTTTCTGCACGTAAAATTCTGGAAGTGATGTCTGAATGTGAAGATGAGATGGACGTTAATGACGTTCTCTATGTGTACATCTGTAACAGATCAATGTGTGCTGTTGGCTTCCAAAAATTATGATTCTATGACCTGTGAAATTGTTGCATCGTTGGTTGATTTTATATTGGAGCAAAACATGTTAATCTGCAGAGATTTTCTATTCTGGTTAGATTCCCTGTAATGTCATGTTTGTTTTTAATGACAATTTGATCATTTTCTTCACTACATCGATGTATATTCAACAATATAGTGTTGAAATAAAAGATTGATCCACTTCACTCGCAATTCTGTTCTCTGAGTTCAGAAACTTTTTGGTTTGTTTGTTAACAATTCAATAATAATAAGCAACATATCTTATATCTGATATAAACTAGGATAATATAATGATGTTAAGTAAACGTCTCGAATGAAGACGGATGTTTAAAGCAATATTTTAATACCCAAATTCACAGAAATATTGCTTGGTATGAACAAAGAGACCCACTTACACGAGACCAAAAACTGGGAAAACGAGTCGTATAGGCCCTAAGCGCAAGACCAAACCATTGCAATTAGGATGGTGAAAACTACGTTAAACTGATTCAAACAGAAAGAGCAAACAAAATCATGGAAACATATCGTTCTGGTTTCAAAGTGTAACGCTATGAAAAACATTGCGGTTTATATCTATTTATATGTGTGTGTGTGTGTGTGTGTGTGTGTGTAAAGTTCTCTAACTTGCTCTATTCTTTTTTATTCAATCTGTTTTCTTTTTATTTATTATATTATTTAAAAGCCCATGCTTCGTGTACTGTGTTAACCTAACTGAGACTTGTTATAGCACTTATATATCATTGCTCTTTTTGTTGTTTTGATTGCTTCCACCGTCCTCATCTGTAAGTCGCTTTGGATAAAAGCGTCTGCTAAATGAATAAAGGTAAACTTAAATATCTCACCACTCTAACAAATTTTAGGTGTCCTTAGCAGGGGCTATTGTGTCTTTAGGGTATATTGTACTTATTGTCATTATGGATATTTGTACGCTTATTTTCATTTCGACATCTTAATGAACACTTACACAATTTGTCTTCGTTTGAGTAGCTAATGTTACTCGACGGTCACATTTAAGTTTTCACCGCTTACACTCCCCAAAAACACCTGAAATCTGTAACTCTGTCATAATTAGGTTAGTTAAAAATACAAAAATTTAATGCCTGACACCTTTGTAACTGACTAAAAACCGATGTTTAAGCTAAACAAATGACAGAGGCACTGTGCCTAAAACTGCGAACACAAACATCACTAACTTAAATGAGCAAAATACAATAACCACCAATATGTGTTCACACAGTTAACTTTATTTAGATGATTCAGCATTAACTTAAATGAACAGATGATAATAACCACCAATATGTGTTCACACAATACATTTATTTAGATGATTCACAGAAATGAAATGACTCTTGAGTTGTTAGAAGAAAAATATGTGTACTGACATAACTGCGAAAATGACTTAAGGGGCCTATGAATCAGTTCATTGAACCAAACTGTCCAAATGAATCATTTTCAGAAGTGAATCGGACTTTGCATCAGTAAAACAGATCACAAAAAAGAGATTTGCAAAGGTGTATGATGGGTATTGTAGTTCCCTGACCTGAAGATCTACATAGCTTGAATGAGGTATTAGTTAAATGTATTAAATTGAACCCCTTTGTAAAACAAAAACATATAATACATATAATAACAATAAATAACTGTTAACACATATTTAGACTAAACGACTGTATTCAAGAATAATACGATATACTGTACATGTGCTAAAACAGGCTAAAATAGGGTTGGCTATGCAGTAATGGAGCAACCGTTGTTATGTTATCTTGTGAACCATTAGGATGCGTGTGTCCTGAAACCAAATAATTGTCTTTATCTTTAGAAAAAGACATTCGTGTCCTGCTGCTGTGGTCTGAATATCCAGTCTGTCTTCATCAGGAAATGATGAAGACCCATCATCAGACCCCGTTCTGGAGATTGTGTGTATGTTTGTTTATTTTACAGACATATTTCATTATAAAACTAGGTAAGCAGGGCCTTGTAATAATAAGTCGGTCAATCGTGCATCCAGAGTTTATCTTACTGCATCTCTATAATACATTTCTGCAATGGCTATACTTGTCACGGTGCTTTCAAGTCGGGGTCTGGTGGTTGTTTTAAGAGCAAACCCTTGTTTGCCAAGCTAGTGTTAAGCGACACTGTCCGCATTTTTAAAGTTAAAGAGGATAATGAACACTTTCACAATCTATTATTGTCAGAATGCATAATCAGTGTTAGGGATCAACTAGTTACATATAGCTAAATTATATCATTTGATTACAAAAATAAAATGTAATCAGTTACAGTCACAGAAAAATAATTAAATTGCGGTTAATTATGAAAATGTTACATCTGAATATTTTTTCACACACGTACAGATTTAATTAATATATTTCGTAAACCACCTTAACTAACTCTAACTACTCTATGTATTTAATCTCCAAGCAAATCTGATTTTGTGGTGGTTGTGCTTTAAAATGAAATCACGATCACAATCCTAATTTAAGTGATGAAGGATTTTGAAAAGTCTGACGGTCATTAGCTGTTGAGCGCTCTAATGTTAACCCGTCCTGTTTACACGTTTCAAAAGATTAACGGTTAAAAACATTACAAGTCATAAACATGTAATCAAATGTTATCAGTTACATTACTTTTTTTAAAGAAATTTATATAGTTGCGCAACCTTTTAGATTTTAAATAGGTTCATTTGTGATCTATAACCTATTGCAAAGTTCATAGTAACTTCCCCAAAACTGTGCGTAAAATAATCCCCCCCCCCCCCAAGGTCTCAGTTACAGCTAAACGTTAAAACAAAAACTTAAGGTCTTTGTTGTCAGTTTTGTGAGGAATGTGTGTGAAAACGGCGTGGTTTGAAAGAAAAATGTTTTAGCTTATATATGTGATTTTACTACAAACTATAAGCAATCTAACTAAGAAACCTAATATGTTTTTATTTATTTTTTATTTTCCAACCAAACCGGTTGTTCGCAGTTAAAAAGTCATAAGAATGTTTATTGTGTTTTGAAAAGAAAGTAAGTTATGATATATAAATAATATATTTTTTATTGTTTAACATCAACCACAATGCGTTTATGTATTTCTTCTGCTTCATGTATACAACAGTTACCGTACACACATTCAAGAGAAATGCATAAACTCAGTTGTTTTAAACAATCTAAACCAACTAGTCTGTCATTAAAAACCTCTTACATTTTTTTCTTCACGCATCTATTTTCATCTGTCTCTGGACTCTTGCTAAAAACATTTGAGTGCTGACATGAATCCTACATGAAAGCTAAAAAATAATACTTTTTAATCTATTTTAAAAAACATCATGGTTAACAACACCATTTGGAAAGTGATAAAGGCCATCTAATCTATTGTATAAAGTTCTGTGAGACATTTGTCGCAACAAACACTTTTGGTTTCAAAGAAAACTTATGACAACTCATTTTCAATCTAATATAGGTATTTTCGTGTTTGTGACCTATTTTGTTTGTTTGTTTGTGTATTTATGTACCTGTTTGAGTGTATATTTATATTTGTTTGGTTACATGTTCATGTTTTCTGTATGTCTACATTTGTATCTGTGTGTGTGTGTGTGTGTGTGTGTGTGTTTGTTTATGATTGTATGGTTGTGTTTGTGTACTTGTTTGCATTCTCAGTACATCTATGTTGAGGTTGAAAGATCTATGGGTTAATAAAAAATATAAATGTAACTAAAACAAAACTAAATTAATTTGAATTAAACTACATTTTTCTATGGTCTGACTTGTTAAAAGATTTCACATCCTTTTGACCAGTAAATGAACTTCAGCTAACCTTGCGATCATCATAAAGTCATAAAGTCGAAATTGTCCCTTTGATCACGGAATACACAAACAATTTTTTACTTTAGCTGACCAGCAGCACACCATTTACAACACCAGAACCCCGTTTACAGTCTTCGCTGACATGGTCGTAAACGTTAACACAAAGACACCAGACGCGTTTCTATGCACTACTAGAGATGAAATATTTAGCCTTTCCTGTAATGTTGTAAAAGTTTCTTTGGCAAGAAAAGCCCATCTTGACATATCACATTCATTCCTGTTTACTATTTGTGTTTGCCTAAACGCATGTTTTAATTGATATAGCAACGATATAGCAATGATAGAAGTTAATATTGACAACATAAAAGACGTATTCAAGGGTTTAGACTACTAAAGTATGTGTGAGTGACTTATTAAAATTAAATAAAACAACACTTTTTCCAACAAGGAATTTTGTTGAGATTAAAAAATTAAATCGTATATGTAAACCTAATTTTATAGTTAAAACATCGGTCTAATATTAAAACCAGGTAGAATGTTTTCATCGAATGAGAACTGATGTGTTGTTATTAAAAACATTTCTTTGTTTAATTCTTTTAACATACATTTAAACCTTTGCGACCAACGTTATTAGGGTGGTTGGGGAAGTGTTAGTGTGTGTTTTTTATTTTTTATTCGATGCTTTAAACATTAAAAACATAAAGATGTCCATTACTGGTAGATTTACAAATACGGTCTGAGATTACACTCAATTTTTGTTCACACTCTGTACATCATAAAACAAAATAAATGTAAAATAAATAAAACAACACTTAAGAAAAAATAAAAATATAATGATAAAGAAAATGTAGTGGGGAGTAACAGATTTTCACATTAAGAAACTAAAGTCCTCTAATGAAGAATACAAAAGTCTTGGTTTGGGACTTTTCATGCCTTTTAACGTCCCCAAATACATCACAAATTCCACTTTAAACGCCACTAAACGTGGGGGAATTTTGAAAAACATACATTTATGAATCTAGAATTTCGTGCCAGAAGTTAATAAGTTAATAAGAAGTTAGTAAGTGTGAGTGGCTTATTAAAATAAAATAAAACATCAAGGTCTTTTGTTTAGATTAAAAATAAAGAGCATAGAATACCAGAAAGAACATCTAATCATCCGTCCGTTTATACTACAGAAATGATTGTCATATTTTTGTCTCTTCAGTGGGGTTGAACACATTAAAGTAGTCATATGTTCAGACTCATTTTCAGTACTATCAAGTTTAAAGAGTGGTGAAGCTTCTACTAGACAACGCATTTTGTCAGGCATTTTACAGAGTTTGTTCAGAATACAAGCAATAACAAAGATTTATTTTGTATGGATACCCACACATATAGTTAATGAAAGTAGTGGACCAGATAAAAGTGGACCATTAAAATGTCAGACATCTTATTTAATACTCCAATGAGTAAATTAGAAATAAAAGGTCTAATTAAAAATAAATAAAAATAAAAAGATACGTGTCAAATTAAATGGGTTGGTTAGAATAGATGCCAGCATTTATATAATATTCAAAGACCAGTTGGAAATGAATTTTTGGGAATAGAAGAGAAGATCTCGCCATAGAATTGGACACATTGCACTTAATCAGTCATTATTTATAAGATGAAATACATGTGTCTGGACTTTGTGTTAAATGCGATATTGTGAAACAGTTGAATGTATTTTAATAAAATGTAAAAGATATGACAACGAAAGATTACAACTTACAGAAGCATTTAATATAGCAATAAATCAGATCTCATTTTAGATTTTGTTAAATAAAGATGTGGCTATAGAAATGTTTCACAGAATAAGCATGGGGGAAGGAAAGTATGTGTGTGTGTGTGTGTGTGTGTGTTTTATATATATATATAAAACACCCTTTGAAATTAGTTAGTTTCACAAGCTAGTTACAAGCATTTCAAAACTGCTTGATGTCTAACTGATATGTAGACGCCTGTAATCACACAGACACCGACACATTCGGGTTTCGGTGCTTGAGATGACCGAGATGACGTCTGGTTTATTTACTAGATAACGCGACACAAGCTTGACAGAAGGAAAGTGTGTGTGTGTGTGTGTGTGTGTGTGTGTGTGTGTGTTAATTGACATAGCTTGAGAAATTAAGCTTGACAAAAATAAAAAAATATATCGACGGAGATAGTCTAAATTTAGACTAGTCGTAGATTAAAGTAATTAACTTAATACATTAAAAACAAATAACGCTTTTTCAACTATGTTTTTTTTTTTTTTTTAAGACTAGCCTAAAAGTAAATAAAAATCGTATAGGTCTACATGATTTAACAAGTAAAAATTGACCATATGTTTAAACGGATATAAAGTTTTCACTAATTAAGGACTGATGTCTATTTATTAAAAACTACTTAGTTTAATTATTGTAACGTTTAAGTCTATTTAATGCTGCTATCACGCCTCCTGCCCGGCCCTCTCTAGCGCTGGAGGCGTGGTTTTTTCCGGAGCATTCCCGAGCCTCATTCTAACTGTTCATCGGTGCCGGGAGGTTGTTTTACGGACGCTTCACAACTCTGCCGGAGGATCCTTTTTTTTTTTCTTTCGTCTAACAGTCTCGCTTTTTAAAATTGTAGTTAGTGGTAAAGTACTGCATAGATTTGACAAGTATCTTGTCTGATGTAGGCTATTTTCTTTTAGATCCGCGTAAATGCCTAAGTTACCTATTTTTTTCTTTTGTTTTAACTTTTCACCCGACGTGACAAACGCCTACTTTCTTGGTTTATAACATTGCTTTACGTTCGCTTCTTTTTTTTTTTTTTGAGTCGAGCTAACGTTACCGGAGACGTCATAACACTTTGCTGTGAGATCTTTCTTTTGTTTAACTCTTGTCTGTAAAATTTTAGTTAGTGGTAAAGTACAACATAGTTTTGACAAGTATCTTGTGCTGGTGTTTTAAAGACGGGGTCTGGTGTATTTTATTTTAGATCCGCGTAATGTCTACCATCTTTTTTCTTTTGTTTTAACTTTTCACCCGACGTGACAAACGCCTACTTTCTTGGTTTGTATCGCTGCTTTACATTCATTTCTTTTTTTCAGTTTGAGGTAAGGTACAAATGCTAAAACTCTATTACCTAGTTTTCTTTATTTTCTAACTGGTAACAAAACACCAGTTTTAAATTGTAATGCTACAAGCTCTCACATCTTTTTCACGTATTGCTTAACGAAAACATATCTGATAGTTTTGACTCGTTTGGTTGTATCAGATAAATAACCAGTAACCTAGTTTTATTTCATTTGTAACAACTTTAACAACGTTTTTACACTTTTCCAACTACGAAAACGATCATTACATTGTTTCCATTGCTGCTATGTGTTTATAATCTGTTTCTTGAAATACACTGTTTATTTAAAACCTTAATAAAATCTTCCCTTACACCATTTTCATGATTTCGCCCCCTTTTCAAAGTTTAAAAAAAAAAAGCACATAGCTTCCCACAACTTCTCCCCCCCTCCGAAATTCCTCCTTGGTTCATAAGTTCATATTAAGGTCACTGGAGGGTGTACAGGGAGGGGAGGGGGGTGTACAAACAGGTGTCCAGAACAGATGGCTTTTATGACCCTCATCAATCAAATTTTTGGAGACAAGGTGCCCTGGATCCTCTCTTAGGTGAAAGCAGTGACAGTGAGGTGGATGTGAGTGTGACAGTGAGACAAGGTGAGCTTTTTAACACTTAGTAATTAGTAATTAAGAAAATTAAAAAAAAAAAAAATTAAAAAAAAAAAAAAAAAAAAAAATATATATATATATATATATTTATATATATTATTATTACTATATACTATCGATGAAACCACAAAGCTGACGCGGGAGGTATGTATAACTGCAATATAAAGTAATTTGGAGTATTATTGCTATTAGTATTATTTTCTAAAATTAGGTAGATGTAATATAAAAGCACACATGGCAATGTTTTTGCAACAGCTCCAAGTCTCACGCGCAGTGCAGGTTACGTCACTGTCCGAATCCGTTCACTTATTTATTTATTCACTCCTTCCTGATATAGTGAACTCAACTGCCATACACTATATAGGGATTAGTGAATGAGTGAATTCCCTTCCCTTGAGTTGTGATGTCAGACTTTTTTTTTACTTTTCCTGTGGTGTTGAGCAACTACAATTCATTTTAATCCTATAATTTTATATTATAATTTATTTAAAGTGAATAAATTGTAATGAAAAATTAATAAAATAGCTAAAGTAAATCGTAAGTGGAAGTGCATCTGTCAATTCTGTCATGAGCATACATCAGCAATTACACATGTTTAGGGGAATAGGGCATTATTAATATACCATGTAAGGTGGTATGTGCTAGAAATGGGTAAACCACTATCAGTTAGTCTGCCCATTGGGTGTCCCACATTGTCCCTCAGAAACGTACCCCTTGTCCCCCCTTGGGCTTATTAGCAGGTGGTCACCCTACACTGCACACACACACGTGTGGAAATCTGCCTCCCTGCTCTTTTGGGGTTTGACACACAGCACCTGTAAATGAACAAACCAGATCAAAAACACAACCAAAAAGAAAACCAATTTACAACAGTTCAAGCAAAACAAATTATTCCCAAGAGAATAAAGAAATTAACAAAACTGAAACAGACAAAATTAAATACACACTGGGCTCAAAATAAATGAACAATTAAATAATACATTTAGATAAATCATCTGGCCTTCCACATTGAATACATATAGGGCCTTTTATATTGCCCTATATGTATGGATATCAGGTTATAGACCATATACGAGCCATCCAACAAAGAAAATACAAAAGGAAAGAAACGAATGCACAAACTAACCAACCAACTAGGAACAAGACAGCAACACTTCTGAATACGGATGTTCAGAGTCCCACACTACAGCAGGAACCCTCCAACGCACAAGCACCTCAGCCACATTAAATGGACAGGGCCAGCGCGAGCACTGAACAGAATTGGAACCAGGAGCTGTTAATAACAGAAACTGGAAAAATACAGCCAAACGCCACACTGAAGCAGAGCCATAAATGATGTACACGATTGTGTGTGAGCCAGGAGCGAGCAGCAACGGACTGCTGCAATAAAAAAAAAAAAAAAAAAAAAAAAATTGTTCCCACATTATGGTTCAACTTTGCAATATAATTCTTACACGTACCCGAGTAAGCGGTCGCAACATTAACCAGTTAACGTCATACGGCATTAAGTGATACAAAAAAAAATACAAAACACTAACATTAGCACAACAAGAGTAGAAAGATGCTAAAGGCACATTACTCTAATGCTTACCTTTCAGATAGATGCACACAAACAACCCTAAGCGAACCGTGAACAAGTTAGCCACACTGCTAACAGTGTAAATGCCATAGACAGTAAAAGAAATGGACACAGCGACCTCATTGGATTCAACGGAGACAAGTGAAGTCAATTAGAAGCATGCACTTCCTGGGGGTCGAGCATACTGCGCAGACTCAAACTGAGCTTGATGACGTAGATGTAACGTGAGCAACCTGTCTGACAATTGTAAGTCTTCTTATCGCTGTGCCAAGAGAAATCTGAATCACCCACCGAATCTTGCAGACATTGAATAATTTTGTTCCGTTGCTTTTATCGACTCTCTATGGGCTTCACCCTTGACTTCATGCCTCCACGTCCCCCCGTTAGCCTTATAGACAGTAAAAGATTTCCTGCGAGCTTCTCCTCCTGTCCATATGGTAATTTCTCTACTGTGCGACAGAGAGTCGCAGGTTATGACGCAATCGTTAGCCTATTTTTTACAAAAACTGCTTCTACGGGGCCACAACGTAAGATACAAGGTAATGAGGCCTTTTATACATTTTCATGTTTCTTTAGAAATAACGAATGGACAAATGGACTCTTTAAACGCCTCAGATGTAAAGTTATTCCCAAAATGAATGGGAGTCAATGGAATGCTAACAGCAGGTGGGGGACCGCTAGCCAATGGCGGCGCCCAGGGATGCTTCAATAAAATATGAAACCCTGCCCCCCTGGTAAACGCTGGTACCAGAAAGGGGTGGGCACCTTATAGCAAAACACATCCAAGTGACACAACTCCACCCTTTATACGCTCACCCATAACTACAGATAGGCTAACAATCAATATAGGAGGATCTAACCATCCTACCAAATACTCATAGCGCCAACAGGAAAGTACTTGTTTTACCATTATTTAAACATCCAATATCAGATTTTCCATCAGGTGCGAAGGCCCTTCCATCACTGCTTGCAGCTTTGATTGTTTTAGTCTTTATTTAAATTTTTATTGACAATATTGACACAGAAATATGTATTTTTAAACAATTACAATATTGTTTTTTTAAACAATTTGAATAAAATATTTCGTAAGTTGTAAGTTTCCCCAGTTTACTGGGTGGTGTATCCTGAATCTGCCTAAAGGACCACTGAATCAAATAAAACACAAAAGAAACACAACACTGATGAGATATATGCTTTATTATGCTTTATTGGTTCAACAGCAAGAAAAAAAGAGAATAAAAGAAAGTTTAATCAAGATTTTCTGTTAATATTCTGTGGAAGGCTATATAGTGCATTTACGGATGGAGCCGTCCACACACACGACCCACAGCACTCCCAGGTCAAAGCTCACATGCTTGTGGTCATTGGGACAGGCATTCATCATTTGCCAGTGTGTGCCAGAAGGGTTGGATCGAGTTATGCCAATTCTGCAGTAGATAAAAATGGTTTCTTGAATGCAGTGTTTGAAAATCATTCTTCATGAATACATCACTTTGTTCATACAACTTATAATATTATGACTGTTCAGCTTACCTCCGGTATAACTTCTTATTAAAATTGATACCAAAGACACTGCCATCAGTTGCTACTTCAATCATGGACAGAGATCCAGCAACATTCACAAAGGTGCCAGACCCAGAACAGACATTATTAGACACATCCTGCACGAGACCAAAAGAGACACAATCAGTCAGTCATTGTACAGTCACATCAATAAACTTTATTTTGCTTCTGCCTTTATTTTTGATATACATTTTGGTCCACGTGAACTTGTTCTTTAGCTCTTGTATTTAACATTGTGCCATTACCTTCATGATCCAGATTTTGTCATCTGCACTCACTCCCCAACAGCTGTACGGACCACAGCTGTAGTACTTCAGCCATCCATTAAGTTTAACCCAAGGAGAATTGCAGGATGGCCAGTTGTTGTTAGCATCCATATTTGAGCAATATATTTGATCATTCATATTGACACCTGCGAGGATCTGGTCACCTCCAGCATCCACCTGTTTGAGAAGCCCTAAAAACACAATCAACAAGTTGGCTGAAAGAATAGTTTAAATGGAAAATCAACAATACAATGATATATTTGGAACCATGGATTTAATACATTGACTTTAATTATGTAAATGTACATTAATGACAGATTAAATATGTATTTTCTTTAATTTGTGCTTTCTTTAACTCTTCACCTGGAAACTGAACGAAGGAGCCACTCTTAAGCTTGAAGATGTTGAAAGATGAATTCACCCCCAGCTGACCAGCGGGTCCGACACTGAAGTGCTTTAGAGGTGTACTGATCTTTGTGAAGACATTATCAATCAGGACAAATGCTTCATTAAGATTGTTCACTCCAACCACTGAGCCCGACCCAGCATCGATCTGCTTCAGTTTACCATTCATCACACTACAGTCTAAAGCTGTGAAAACAAGGTGCAAAATAATCAGTGATTACAAATACGATGTTTAAAATATATTAACATTTTTATATAGAAAGTAAACTAGCAAATTTATTTATTTCTTAGTTTTTTTTGTTTACCCAGAGTGTGAAGAAACTTGCAGCAGAAGACTAGCAGGATGCTCAGATAAACCTTCATTGCTCCACGATACAGTAAGGATACCATAACGTTCTCAAGTTTATTCTCATTGTTCTCATAAGATCATATTTATATACGATAGATTCATGCAAAATCAAACAGGATGTACTGCGCATCCAATCAAAGCACTCACAGGTCAAACAATACCCTTTATGGATATTAAGAAACATAACAATGCACGTGCGAGTAAGTATGTAAGTTATAGTGTGTGTGATGAGTTATTATTATCTTACAGTTGTGACCTTGTGTCAAAGGATTAGTTCTTGTTTTGTCTAGGTGGGTCCAAGATGTCCACATAATGTAAGGAAATTACCTAAGAGCTGTCTTGCAAGAATAATTAGAAGTGAAGCCCAAGTTGTAAACGATAACAGACCTGTTCAGAGAAGTCATTTATATACTGTAAAAGGAGGTGTAATGTTTTTGAGTAAATGTAACTAATAACTGTATTTATTCATTATATTTGCAATCTCTTATTTCTTAAATGCATTGGGCAGCTACTTATTGCCCTCTTAATGCATAAAATCTGAAATGTAGAATTTTTGAACTCCTTGTATTATGTCCTTTAACTTCTCAGTGTCAATGAATTTCAAATGAAACACTGTGCTTTACTATGAATAGTTTGTTATCACTTATGACACAGGCTCAGATAACAGCATTTAACTTTAGAACTCTGAGGGAGTCAGGACTGGTAGCAATGCATTTTCATTAACTTTTAACCCAATTTCAATGTAAAATCTTTTTACACTATAGCCCATCTTACTTAATTTTTGCAACTCAAAGGTTTCTTCAAAGCTAGTGCTTTTACAGTCCTTGTCCATACATTTACACCAACTTGTCAAGTCAATCATCTTTATTTATATAGCGCTTTTAACAATACAGATTGGGTCAAAGCAACTGAACAGCATTAATTAGGAAAATAGAGTGTCAATAATAAAAAAGGACAACAGTAAACACTCAATTGTCAGTTAAAGGTGCCATGTGCAAAAATTGAGGTAAAAATATCCAAAAAATGACCTACACGCATCAAAAGAATGAGAAGAAATAAGGGCGATGATGTCTTTAAAAAAATGTCAAGTTATAGTGCTGCAGAGATATCAACCTTAATTAGCATTAGCATTACTAGCCCCAGCCCGACAGGTGTCGTAATACCAGTTTCGGCCATGGGAGGCGGTATGCGGGCAACATAACCACCAGCCAACTTGCAAAACACGAATAACTCGCACGGCTTGTGGGCGTACCTGAACCTGATGTCAATCGTGTGGAAAGTACAGCCCACTACTTCATTTCAGTTCAGGGAAGAGAGCGGAAGGATGACTTAAGCCCTTGGCAAGAGACCACCACCCGCTGCAGGGAAACAACCGCGCTCGGAATCACAAATCATATCCGATAAGAAAAGGAGCCGAACCAGAGTAAACATCGGCACTGCTTTCAATCGCTGGAGACAACTGATGGACCTGAAAGAAATGAGGTTCGACACTGAACTTGAAGACAGCTAGGTGAACCCTTCCAGGAGTTTGTGCTGCTGTCTTGTTCCTAGGAATAACCATAAACAAAAACTCTACCAATTTAAAGTAGTATCCAAAGCAACAAAATGACCCATGTCTCTGCTCAACTGTAGAGTCCTGCAGACGACGCCAGAATGTAGCAGCATGGAAATAGGCAACAGAAACTATAACACGAGACAGAGGTTTATGCCACCGCAAGGCTTGCACACAGGGAAATACTACGCACTCGCAGGTGTGGATCAAGGCAATACAGGTTCAGTTCAACAAAATAATTGAGCAAGAAACGTGGGTACCAAAATACAAAGCTTTATTAAGCCAAGTAATAAATAAAAAGGAGATCACATGAGCGCTGGCACACTTAAAGATTGGTTGCTTGTTGCTGATCACAAAAAAAAAAAGAAAAAAAAAAAAAAGTGGTGATCGACGCGCCATGATACTGCACAAGGTGACAAGATAGCATCACCACTGCACATACACACGTGTGGAAATCTGCCTCCCTGCCCTTTTGGGGTTTGACACACAGCACCTGTAAATGAACAAACCAGATCAAAAACACAACCAAAAAGAAAACCAATTTACAACAGTTCAAGCAAAACAAATTATTCCCAAGAGAATAAAGAAATTAACAAAACTGAAACAGACAAAATTAAATACATACTGGGCTCAAAATAAATGAACAATTAAATAATACATTTAGATAAATCATCTGGCCTTCCACATTGAATACATATAGGGCCTTTTATATTGCCCTATATGTATGGATATCAGGTTATAGACCATATACGAGCCATCCAACAAAGAAAATACAAAAGGAAAGAAACGAATGCACAAACTAACCAACCAACTAGGAACAAGACAGCAACACTTCTGAATACGGATGTTCAGAGTCCCACACTACAGCAGGAACCCTCCAACGCACAAGCACCTCAGCCACATTAAATGGACAGGGCCAGCGCGAGCACTGAACAGAATTGGAACCAGGAGCTGTTAATAACAGAAACTGGAAAAATACAGCCAAACGCCACACTGAAGCAGAGCCATAAATGATGTACACGATTGTGTGTGAGCCAGGAGCGAGCAGCAACGGACTGCTGCAATAAAAAAAAAAATATATATATTGTTCCCACATTATGGTTCAACTTTGCAATATAATTCTTACACGTACCCGAGTAAGCAGTCTGACCAAACACAGGTCGCAACATTAACCAGTTGACGTCATACGACATTAAGTGATACAAAAAAAATACAAAACACTAACATTAGCACAACAAGAGTAGAAAGATGCTAAAGGCACATTACTCTAATGCTTACCTTTCAGATAGATGCACACAAACAACCCTAAGCGAACCGTGAACAAGTTAGCCACACTGCTAACAGTGTAAATGCCATAGACAGTAAAAGAAATGGACACAGCGACCTCATTGGATTCAACGGAAACAAGTGAAGTCAATTAGAAGCATGCACTTCCTGGGGGTCGAGCATACTGCGCAGACTCAAACTGAGCTTGATGACGTAGATGTAACGTGAGCAACCTGTCTGACAATTGTAAGTCTTCTTATCGCTGTGCCAAGAGAAATCTTAATCACCCACCGAATCTTGCAGACATTGAATAATTTTGTTCCGTTGCTTTTATTGACTCTCTATGGGCTTCACCCTTGACTTCATGCCTCCACGTCCCCCCGTTAGCCTTATAGACAGTAAAAGATTTCCTGCGAGCTTCTCCTCCTGTCCATATGGTAATTTCTCTACTGTGCGACAGAGAGTCGCAGGTTATGACGCAATCGTTAGCCTATTTTTTACAAAAACTGCTTCTACGGGGCCACAACGTAAGATACAAGGTAATGAGGCCTTTTATACATTTTCGTGTTTCTTTAGAAATAACGAATGGACAAATGGACTCTTTAAACGCCTCAGATGTAAAGTTATTCCCAAAATGAATGGGAGTCAATGGAATGCTAACAGCAGGTGGGGGACCGCTAGCCAATGGCGGCGCCCAGGGATGCTTCAATAAAATATGAAACCCTGCCCCCCTGGTAAACGCTGGTACCAGAAAGGGGTAGGCACCTAATAGCAACACATCCAAGGGACACAACTCCACCCTTTAAACGCTCACCCATAACTACAGATAGGCTAACAATCAATATAGGAGGATCTAACCATCCTACCAAATAATCATAGCGCCAACAGGAAAGTACTTGTTTTACCATTATTTAAACATCCAATATCAGATTTTCCATCAGGTGCGAGGGCCCTTCCATCACTGCTTGCAGCTTTGATTGTTTTAGTCTTTATTTAAATTTTTATTGACAATATTGACACAGAAATATGTATAAATTTTTTTAAACAATTTGAATAAAATATTTCGTAAGTTGTAAGTTTTCCCAGTTTACTGGGTGGTGTATCCTGAATCTGCCTAAAGGACCACTGAATCAAATAAAACACAAAAGAAACACAACACTGATGAGATATATGCTTTATTATGCTTTATTGGTTCAACAGCAAGAAAAAAAGAGAATAAAAGAAAGTTTAATCAAGATTTTCTGTTAATATTCTGTGGAAGGCTATATAGTGCATTTACGGATGGAGCCGTCCACACACACGACCCACAGCACTCCCAGGTCAAAGCTCACATGCTTGTGGTCATTGGGACAGGCATTCATCATTTGCCAGTGTGTGCCAGAAGGGTTGGATCGAGTTATGCCAATTCTGCAGTAGATAAAAATGGTTTCTTGAATGCAGTGTTTGAAAATCATTCTTCATGAATACATCACTTTTGTTCATACAACTTATAATATTATGACTGTTCAGCTTACCTCCGGTATAACTTCTTATTAAAATTGATACCAAAGACACTGCCATCAGTTGCTACTTCAATCATGGACAGAGATCCAGCAACATTCACAAAGGTGCCAGACCCAGAACAGACATTATTAGACACATCCTGCACGAGACCAAAAGAGACACAATCAGTCAGTCATTGTACAGTCACATCAATAAACTTTATTTTGCTTCTGCCTTTATTTTTGATATACATTTTGGTCCACTTGAACTTGTTCTTTAGCTCTTGTATTTAACATTGTGCCATTACCTTCATGATCCAGATTTTGTCATCTGCGCTTACTCCCCAACAGCTGTACGGACCACAGCTGTAGTACTTCAGCCATCCATTAAGTTTAACCCAAGGAGAATTGCAGGATGGCCAGTTGTTGTTAGCATCCATATTTGAGCAATATATTTGATCATTCATATTGACACCTGCGAGGATCTGGTCACCTCCAGCATCCACCTGTTTGAGAAGCCCTAAAAACACAATCAACAAGTTGGCTGAAAGAATAGTTTAAATGGAAAATCAACAATACAATGATATATTTGGGACCATGGATTTAATACATTGACTTTAAATTATGTAAATGTACATTAATGACAGATTAAATATGTATTTTCTGTAATTTGTGCTTTCTTTAACTCTTCACCTGGAAACTGAACGAAGGAGCCACTCTTAAGCTTGAAGATGTTGAAAGATGAATTCACCCCCAGCTGACCAGCGGGTCCGACACTGAAGTGCTTTAGAGGTGTACTGATCTTTGTGAAGACATTATCAATCAGGACAAACGCTTCATTAAGATTGTTCACTCCAACCACTGAGCCCGACCCAGCATCGATCTGCTTCAGTTTACCATTCATCACACTACAGTCTAAAGCTGTGAAAACAAGGTGCAAAATAATCAGTGATTACAAATACGATGTTTAAAATATATTAACATTTTTATATAGAAAGTAAAATAGCAAATTTATTTATTTTTTAGTTTTTTTTGTTTACCCAGAGTGTGAAGAAACTTGCAGCAGAAGACTAGCAGGATGCTCAGATAAACCTTCATTGCTCCACGATACAGTAAGGATACCATAACGTTCTCAAGTTTATTCTCATTGTTCTCATAAGATCATATTTATATACGATAGATTCATGCAAAATCAAACAGGATGTACTGCGCATCCAATCAAAGCACTCACAGGTCAAACAATACCCTTTATGGATATTAAGAAACATAACAATGCACGTGCGAGTAAGTATGTAAGTTATAGTGTGTGTGATGAGTTATTATTATCTTACAGTTGTGACCTTGTGTCAAAGGATTAGTTCTTGTTTTGTCTAGGTGGGTCCAAGATGTCCACATAATGTAAGGAAATTACCTAAGAGCTGTCTTGCAAGAATAATTAGAAGTGAAGCCCAAGTTGTAAACGATAACAGACCTGTTCAGAGAAGTCATTTATATACTGTAAAAGGAGGTGTAATGTTTTTGAGTAAATGTAACTAATAACTGTATTTATTCATTATATTTGCAATCTCTTATTTCTTAAATGCATTGGGCAGGCACTAATTGCCCTCTTAATGCATAAAATCTGAAATGTAGAATTTTTGAACTCCTTGTATTATGTCCTTTAACTTCTCAGTGTCAATGCAGGTCATTATCGAATTCAGTGATGTCATTATCCAGCTCAGTTCAGTGTCAATAGTATCTGTGCAATAAAGTCGATATCACTGCAAAAAAAGTGTCCAACTAAGCGAGCCAGAGGTGACAGCAGCAAGAAACAAAAGCTCCATTGGAGACAAAATGGAGAAAAAACCTTGGGAGAAACCAGGCTCAGTCAGGGTCCAGTTCTCCTCTGACTAGACGAAACCAGCAGTTCAATTCCAGACTGCAGCAAAGTCAGATTGTGCAGAGGACTCAACTGGTTCCTGTGGTCTTGGCCCAGTGGTGGTCTGGGATACAAAGTCTTCACTGGGGATCTGTCTCTGTGGCTCATTTTGTCCTGATCTTTGCTGACATTCAGGGCTGTACAGGTCCTCTCTAGGTGCTGATCCACCCTCTGATGATCCAATTTAAACCTTTGATGCACAAAGAATCAGGTTTTTACCATTACTCTGTTACTGTTTCTGTCTTTACAGAACACCACTTTACACATCTGAAAATATGCATTTAGAAATTTGTATCTTCCTGGTTCTTTCTTTCTTTGCAGCCAATCAAGTTTTTTGTTTTAACTTTCCAATCAGAATCAAAGCCCAGACTGACTATTCATTCAATGAATTCAGAGAATACATTTTCTTTAAGATAAGAGCTTCTGAGTCTAACTGTTAGCAGCATTTGCTCTCTACTGTCTCATTATTTATATCAGGACTGAGCAAGTTACCTAATTTGTCAGCCATAACTCTATCACAGTTGAAAACCAAAAGAGGTGATGGCAGCAAGAGATTGAGGCAGCAATATTTTACAAACAGCACTTGGCTTCTGCATGATGAAACTGCAAAGTATAAATTCCAGAATTTCTATATACTGGTCCAATCCCATTAGGGTCATACTTTTATTTTTCTCAGGATTGTTCCAGGTGCATAACAATCAATCCTTTCCCTATCCTATATGTATAACCTAGACTTTCTTAGTATTACTATAAATGCTAAGTAAATGATCTCGGGGCGCTCCTGTCTGACATGGAAGGAAATCAAGAGTTGGTCGAGCGATTACGACTAGAGATCGCCTTTCTAGCGTCTTACATTCTCTGGGTATTTTATATACTTAAAGGAGCTGTATGTAAGAAATCTATTTCAATTAATCATAAAATGGCCCTGATGTGTCACTAGACATTAAGAAATCATGTTCATTTCAAATACTTATATCACTGACAACAGTAGTACGGCCAGGATATTGTCATTTAAAAAGTGGACTTGCAGCCCTCAACTGATGTTGATGTTGTCATTTTGTGTTTTGGCCTGACGCGCCTCCCTCCACCTATCTACCAATCACGAAGTCAGTAGTGTTTCGGGATCCGTGTTGCCAGCTTTGCTGTAACCTACCCTAGCAAACATTGGTCCGACGGCGACGTCGTGTGCCCGGCCAAAAATAGTCGCGGTAGGACGGCATAAATCGGTAGAAATATGTAACACAGAACATTTCCTAAAAATGCATTCAGATATGTTTGTACATGTCTATAGTTCTATGGGGTTGCATGTATAATTATTACTTTGACTTTTAGCTGCGTGTAGTTCAATATTTACCCGTGTTGTGAATCGGTTGTGAGAGGACGTCACTGTGTGACGTCTTTTACACGTGCATTACACGTCCATCGTGACCCTCTATGAAATCCTTGTGGAATATGCAAAAGCTGTGCTTACACCTTGATTAATACTGCAATAATTAATTTAAGTGCACCAAGAGTTTTTAAGAGGTTTTAAAGAGGTTGTGAATAGACGTCCACTGACGTCTTTTACACGTCTTGTAACGGTTGTGAAAAGACTCCAAGCAAGACTAGCAGGAAAAAAACTTTTTTTTATACAAAGTAAATATATTTACTTTATCTTGTTTAAATAAATTATAATGACAAACTGCACAGTGTGGTTAACCACTACAGCTGTTATTTTGATTTTTTGAGAATTAGGCATATGCAATATTGGACACACCGGTGGGTCCCCAGAGTTGATGTGGTTAAGTGATTGCCATGCTACAATTTAGTCATCATTTCAACCTGTTTTATGTATTCGTTGTTATTATTTTTATGGAATCTATGCATATACATGTAAAACAGATATATATCCGGTCACCATTTCGGTCTGAGTTGTATGTAATTGCCAAAACGGTGCTGCCAAGATGTAGACACAAAACATAGTAATATATTTCGTGATATTACAAAATCCAGCGATAAGATAGATTATCTCGCGAGATCTCGCGGTCTTCTGGTTCCGGAACATTCAGCAGGCAACCACGAGGAGAAGACTCGAAGAGTACTCGAGGAGGGAGATGTATATATATTATATAAAATCTACTGTTGGGTAAGTACATTTTGTATTATTTGATTAACGTGCTTGAGTTTTACTTGTTTGACACGAAGGAACCGAGAGAAATGATGCCCACGTTGTCAACTGAAATTCACTGAGTATGGCTAAAATTTGCTAACGTTAGTAGGCTAAAAGTTACTTATATTGATGTAATTTTTATTGGTACGCTTTAATTAATTATTCAGGGAACATCACAGCCCTCCTGTCTTATCAGAAATGTCCTGTTTCTTTTTCTCACAGTTACACACAGTTTTCTCAACGGCAACACATTAAAACACAACTTTTATACAATAAAAATAAAATCTAATGCATGTTGATTACCTTTTTCTTATGTTTCATTCATCTTGTTCCAAGGTTTTTTTCTTTTTGTTTTTTTTTTAGCTGTAGACATAAAGATATTTTGAAAATAAGTGCATGTCTTTTATCTCAATTTTTTATTTTATTTATTTTAAAAATAAATATATCCTCTTCCCTCAGCTGCTGTGAAGAGGTGGAGTCTCTGAGCCTGATGCAGCGATGGCAGAACACCTGAAGCTCGCTCCAGGAAGAGATGAGGGTGGAGGTTACAAGAAATGAGCCAAACAACTGTAATGTGTTTAAGGGATAGTTCGCCCAAAAATGAAAATAGTCATAATTTTCTCACCCTCATGTTACTATCATAATCATTTTTCCTACAATGGCAGTTAATGGATTGTGAGATCTGCTTGGTTACAAATATTCTTCCAAATATCTTTGTGTTTATAAGACAACTGTGTAAGTCAATGACAAGATTAATAAAGACATGATAAAAAGAAACCATCTTTTAACATTCCAGTAGAAAACACGTGAACACATTCTCAGAAATGTAATATTTGAATTCATGTCGGTTCTATATAGTTTAACATCATTTACGCTACTTTGATTTTATAAATAGCAATGATTTCAAACATATTTTATGATGAGGGTCTTCTATGTTTTATGATTTTCTTGTCACATGACAACAATGGCTCCTGCAAGGTGGTTATGCCACATTCAAATATAATATTCTTAATATTGTTTATATGATTAAAGTATTTAAAAATAAATGCAATTAATAAAAACATTAATAAACAAATACTGCGAAAAAAGAAATTTTTTACAATAATAATGGACTTCAAGATTGAGTATTTCAGCACTTTTTATTCAGTGATGACCCTCATTAAATAATATTTCTGACGAAAATGGTAGGCCTGTAAACTTATTTCAGAAATCCAAAATGGGTACAAAGATTACATTGAAAATCAAATTTTTTAAATAGATTTTTATCATCTTGAAGATTCTTCATTCTTGATATTGTCCCAGTAAAGCAAACGTGAAAACAATATCGTCAGAACATAGAAAGGTATACAGGTTTGAAACATGAGGGTGAGTAAATGACAGAATTTTTATTTTTAGGTAAACTATCCCTTTATATAATAATTCAGTATTTTGTAATTGGTATTTTAGTTTCGTTAACAGATGCTAAACTGTTCAAAAACAATAAAATGTGCTAAATCAGAACATGCTTCTTTTTTGCATACGTCCACAAATAATGTGTTATTGTTTGTGATGTACACTTGATTAAGACGTTTTATGGACGTTCAGGTCTGACTGGACCGATCTAGAACTTTTGTCAAGATGTGTTAAACCTCAAGACATAATTGTTTGCCTTTCACGATGTTACACAGTGGATGTGTGATTATTTTATATGCAGGCTTATATATACATACACTTAAACTATGCAGCAACGCATTTAAACCATACCTGTCAAGTTTTGGATTTGAAAATAAGGGAAATTTTCCGTCGCCGCGAGCAGTCCCACCACCCCAACCAAGCTCCAGTATCCCTTACATTTTAAGACAGGTGTTATAGCCCAAATGAAAACACAAAAGGGTATATATGAAGAGCATTTATTTAAAGGCTTATTTGCATATTTTCTGTTAATTTAACATTGCTTGTCTTTACATTTACATTTTATTTTCATTCCACAAATTCTTTTCATTTCAAATTGCTTTTCTTTTACAGTTTTTCTTTTCATTTCACATAACTTTTCTTTTACTCTTTTAGTGAGTTGTTGTACAAATTTGTTGCAGACTTTGCATTCTTTAAAACAGTTTTGGAAGGAGTGTATTTGTGGGCTGGGCCAGAGTGGTTCATTTTACATGAAAGTAGAGCGCAAACAGTTCTGTTGTCCTATTCTCTGTAACAATCTTTCATACCATGCTAAACACCCTTTCTGAACTTGCATTATTATGGGGAATGCATAGTAAAGCCTTCATAAGTTTTGGCAGCTCACTGAACCTCATGTCCTTTCCTACCAGGCCCCAGAATCTGTCAATTCTGTCTTCTTGTGGGAGTTGCTTACTATCTGTCACCTGATAATCTGTGAATTCCTCTCTCACCTTATCCTCTTTCAGCCTCAACTGAGGGAACAGGGCCCCTAGCCTTTCCACTGTAAAGTAAAACAAGTGTTTTTCTGAACATTGCAGATCTAAACAAGTATCAAGTATAGGCTACTGTGCCAATTATTTGTTTGGTTATCAATGGGGAACTGTCCTCAGAGGATGTTGTTATAATGTAAAGCCCTTTGAGACAAATTGTTTGTAAAAATCGGCTATACAAATAAAATTGCCTTGCCTTGCCTAACATCAATAGGCTTTATGCACAGCTGCACTACTTCCTGAACTTAAGCCAGCTCCTTTATTTCCTGTCTTACACTATTGGACAAACTGATTACAGGGTTCGTACACCTTTTCCAAGGTCAAATTCAAGCACTTTTCAAGCATTTTATCCAAAGCACTTTTCAAGCATTTTATCCAAAATTTAAGCACTTATCAAACCTTGAAAACACAACATCAGAATTCAAGCACTTTCAAGGATTTCAAGCACCCCTACGAACCCTGTGATTGATCCAGGTGTGTCTGACCATTGCTAGGGTGGTTGCTATGGTAAGTAGTGGAGCTGGGCATAAAGCCTTTTGGAAACTGTTTCTATTATCTACCTGTCCCTGGAGTTATGTTAAGACGAGCTGCAGGGTCCAGCACCTTTAGGTCCCTAAGGAGTGGATGGTCGAGGGGAAAGGAGGAGAACATCTTCTTAAGAACTGCCTCATAGAATCTTCTCACAGTTCTACAACAGCATAAGAGTGAAAAAATGCATTAGTGGTAATATTTTTAGGCACACTACAGCCTATACTCTCATACTGTCAAAAGATGATATCATAATATAACTACTGGGTAATATAAATATATATTACTGAAAGATTTTCTTCTCGGCTGACACAGGGAGCTCAGCGCTTCTCATGAATGTCTTTGCGTCTGCTCCGATAAAGAGATCTTCATCAGCCAACTGATGTCCTTCTCCATACTCCACCTCCCTGAGAGGTACACCCATGATTGCCCTGGCTGGTATGAGGTAACTCAGGATCCTCTTTATCAGCCTGCACATCTCCTCTTCAAGTCTGTGAATTTGTACTCCCTCTGACTGCAGATAATATCAATGGTCACAACAAAATAACAGTGAAATAAGAATGCTACAATAAGCACAAACATTTAATTATATAATATTATTCACTCATTCATTCAATATCATTGACACCCACCTGGAAGGCAATGTTAAATTCAGATAAAGGCTTAAGGGCAGCACTCAGGAACAGGAAGTAGGTCTTCACGATTGGATCACGCAGATGGCTTGCCAGATCACGCACTTTAACACTCCTCTCCACCTCTTCATGACTGTTAAAGTAGGCCTGCAGTACATAGAGATACAGGGTGGCAATAGGTTAAAATGGAAATATAGCATAGTAAACTGTGTAGATATCTGCTGAGTGGAGTTACCATCCTACCTGTACCATGCAGGTGGTCTGAATCAGTGAAGTCTACAAATTATTTGTAGACTTCACATCTTTTTGCACTGAGAAATAGAAAATTACTCTGTTAGTGGTTGGAATTGTGAGTGAGTGAGTGTGTGTGTGTGTGTGTGTGTGTGTGTGTGTGTGTGTGTGTGTGTGTGTGTGTGTAAAGAATATGAACTGCAGGCCTAGGCTACCTTGTTCATGAGTTAGCCACATGCAATGTTGTAACATTGTAACACACACACAACATTAAGAGAAATAGCAGGCCTATATGTATTAATTCACCTTTTATCAAAGTGGGTGTATATCCCCACCAGAATGTCTTCCACTGGTACCTGGGCTGCTCTAATGCCACACCCAGTGGCCAGCTGTACCAGGTGGCAGATGCAGCCAAGGTCCTGGACGTATTTTTGTGACACAATCCTGAGCGAGTAATTGTAAGTTTTGAGCACAGAGAACTATATTTTGCAAGCACATTAAATTATATTTTGAACAGAAATTAACAATCACAAAAAAAAAAAAAAATCCCTCGAACAAAGAAAAAACGATTCCGTGCTCAATAAATGTATTTTCTTATTCTACAAACTTATTCTATGCGCTCCTGTCACGTCCCCCTCTCTCTCTCTCAACCTTTTAATACTGTGCGCGCTCAACTCTTTGGTTATTTGTTAGCCTACTTATGACAAAACTTTAGTACTTGTAAATCGATTTTTTCCTTATAAAATAAGGAATTTTTATTTTGTTGTTTATATGTTTTTTGTTTTGTTTTACTATTATCCTTTTTTTCTCAGATTTTTTTTATTGTAATTGTATTTATATGTTAAAAAAAAGAAATCAAATCAAAATACAGCTGGCCACTTTCACTTATACAGTCCTCACAGTGTCGGTCGTTTCTCACCCAATGTGAACTTGTCTTCTCTCTCCAGCCAGTGACCTACGTTAGAGAGCGAGCTCGGGTCGCTTACGTCATCTCGCTCCTGACTGGACGTGCCCGCGAGTGGGGAACTGCTGCTTGGGAGGCTGAGGTCGAGTACATCGCTAGCTTTGACTACTTCAAGGAGGAGATGATTCGGGTATTTGACCGTTCGGCCCGCGGAGAAGAGGCGTCTCGCATCTTGTCCACTCTCCGTCAGGGCAGACGCTCAGTCGTTGATTATTCCATTGAGTTTCGCACCCTCTCGACCACTTGTGGGTGGAATGAGCCGGCGCTCGTGGCACGTTTCCTTGAGGGACTCAGTTCCAGCATCAAGGGCGAGGTCCTCGCCCATGATCTGCCGACTCGCCTCGACCTCCTCATTGATCTGGCCATACGTACAGAGAAGAGATTTGATCTCCGCCGCCGCTCTAGGGTCATGGATTTCCCCACTCGCTCCGCCGCCGCACCTGTCTCTTCTCCCCAACCCACTCAGCCTGAACCAGAGCCCATGCAGTTAGGTGGACTGCGCATTTCCACCAAGGAGAGGGAACGTCGCATCATTCATCGTCTCTGCATGTATTGTGGCGCAGCCAACCACTTCGTGGCAACATGTCCAGTATAAGCAAACGCTCGTCAGTAGGTGAGGGATTACTGGCGAGCGCTACTTCTATCTCTCCTTCAAAGTCGTGCACTGTCATTCCTGTGATCCTGCAGTGGTCTGGTTCGTCTGTTTCTTGTAATGCCTTAATAGACTCTGGGGCTGAGGGGAATTTCCTAGACAAGTCCTGGGCCCGCAAGCAGGGTATTCCTTTGAGGAAACGTGAGGAGGTTACTCCTCTTGTTGCCCTAGATGGTAGTTCACTACCCAGGGTTCATCTTCAGTCTGCTCCCTTATTTCTCACTGTCTCTGGTAATCACCACGAAACCCTTTCCTTTTTAGTTTTCCGTTCCCCCTTTGCCCCTTTAGGTCTTCAGTCGTTCGCGGGCCACTTCTCTCCCACCTCACCGGCCTTACGATTGTAGCATAGAATTTTTACCCGGGACCACGCCCCCTCGCGGTAGATTGTTCTCCTTGTCCGCGCCCGAACGTAAGGCGTTAGAGGAGTATCTGTCCGAGTCTCTTAATGCCGGTACCATTGTCCCTTCCTCCTCGCCAGCTGGTGCGGGTTTTTTACTTTGTTAAGAAGAAAGACGGTTCTTTACGTCTCTGTATTGATTATCGTGGGCTTAATGGCGTGACCGTTAAGAATCGCTACCCCCTACCGCTCATGTCATCCGCTTTTGATTTGCTTCAGGGGGCTAGATTTTTCACTAAATTGGATCTTCGTAATGCGTATCATCTCATTCGTAATAGGGAAGGGGATGAATGGAAGACTGCGTTTAATACACCGTTAGGGCACTTCGAATATCGGGTGCTTCCGTTCGGGCTCGCGAACGCCCCAGCTGTATTCCAGACGTTAATCAACGACTTTCTAAGAGACATGCTCAATATCTTTGTTTTCGTGTATCTTGACGATATATTGATTTTCTCTCCGTCTCTGGGGACACATACAGCAGGTGTGTAGAGTCCTTCAACGCCTTCTTGAGAATCGCCTGTTTGTAAATGCTGAGAAATGCACTTTTCACGCACCCTCCGTCACCCTCCTCGGTTCCGTGATCTCCGTTGATGGCGTTTGTATGGACCCTGCAAAGGTTCGGGTGGTTTCCGATTGGCCAATCCCTGACTCTCGTGTCGCGCTCCAGCGGTTTTTAGGTTTTTCGAATTTAACATCTGTCAAGTCATATTTTAAGAGTCCGCTCAGAAGGCATTTGATCACTTAAAATCTCTTTTTACCTCGGCTCCTATTCTCGTGACCCCTGATAGCTCTAAGCAATTCACTGTTGAAGTTGACGCGTCAGAAGTGGGAGTGGCAGCCATCCTCTCCCAACGCTCGTCCGACAATAAGTTGCACCCCTGTGCTTTTTTTTCCCACCGTCTCTCGCCTGCGGAGCGCAACTATGACGTAGGCAGTCGTGAGCTGCTGGCCATACGTTTGGCCTTGGGAGAGTGGCGTCAGTGGTTAGAGGGTGCTAACTTACCGTTTATTGTGTGGACGGATCATCGTAATCTAGAGTACATTCGCTCGGCTAAGCGGCTCAACGCTCGTCAGGCTCGCTGGGCTCTATTTTTTGCCCATTTCGATTTCTCGATCTCTTATCGCCCTGGGTCTAAAAACGTGAAGGCCGATGCCCTCTCCCGCCTCTTTGATTCATCAGACTCACCCTCCACCTCAGAGGGAATAATCTCTCCCTCTCGAGTTGTCGGTGCGGTTGTCTGGGGAATAGAGAGGGTGGTCAAACGTGCTCTGTCTCGCTCCGTCGTTCCGCGCAACGTCCCCAGGAACCTCCTTTTCGTTCCCGTTACGGCACACTTAGCTGTTCTTCAGTGGGCTCATTCCTCCAAATTGACCGCCCATCCCGGCATTTGGGGCACGCTCTCCACTATTCGCCAGCGCTTCTGGTGGCCCACTCTGGATCGTGACTCGCGACGTTTCATTGCTTAATGTACGGTCTGCGCGCAGACTAAATCTAGCAATTCTCCGCCGGCGGGTCTCTTAAGACCACTACCTACTCCGTCTCGTCCTTGGTCTAATATAGCCCTTGATTTTATTACTGGCTTACCCCCGTCAGCAGGTAATACTGTCATTCTGACTACAGTGGATCGATTTTCAAAGGCCGCGCACTTTATCCCTCTTCCTAAACTTCCTTCGGCCAAGGAGATGGCTCAGGTTTTGGTCAATCACGTCTTTAAGATACATGGTCTTCCCACTGATGTCGTTTCGGACAGGGGCCCTCAATTCACGTCCCAATTCTGGAAAGAGTTTTGTCGCCTCATTGGCGCGTCTGTCAGCCTTTCCTCTGGATTTCATCCCCAGACTAACGGCCAGGCTGAACGCACCAATCAGATCGTTGGCCGCCTTCTACGCAGCTTAGCCTTTCGTAGCCCTTCGTCTTGGTCAGAGCAATTACCATGGGCAGAATATGCCCATAATTCTTTACCTACGTCCGCAACCGGTATATCCCCGTTTAACTCCTGCCTTGGTTATCAGCCGCCTTTGTTCTCCTCACAGAATGCTGATTCCAATGTCCCTTCAGTGAACTGCGTTCATCAATCGCTGTAAGCGCACCTGGAGAAGAGTTAGATCCGCGCTTTGTCGCACTAAGACCCGTACTCGAAAGTATGCCAATAAGCGTCGTATCAGAGGGCCTAAGTATCATTGTGGTCAGAGAGTGTGGCTAACCACCCAAAATTTGCCTCTCCTGACTCCTTCCCGCAAACTGGCCCCCCGCTTTATCGGGCCTTATCAAATTTCTAAGATCATTAGTCCTGTCGCGATCAAATTGAAACTCCCTCCCAATCTTCGTCGCATCCATCCTGTTTTTCTTATTTCCTGCATTAAACCGTTTGTACGCGAGCCTTCTCCTACTCCTCCGTCTGTCCCTGTTCGTGTCGAGGATGCCCCTGTTTACACAGTGCGTATACTCCTAGATATGCGTCGTCGTGGTTGGGGCCACCAGTTTCTCGTTGACTGGGAGGGTTACGGTCCTGAGGAGAGAAGTTGGATCCCCTCCCGGGACGTTCTGGACCGCTCTCTCATCGATGAATTCCTCCGCACTCGCCAGGTTCCTCCCTTGGGAGCGCCAGGGGGCGCTCCTTAGGGGAGGGGCACTGTCATGGATTCGGTTTTCCTTCTCTTCTTCCCCCTCCTCTGCTGGTTATTTTGCTACACTCACACACCTCTTCAGCTGTTTCTCATTATCTCTCCTCTGTCTCGCTAATAGATTCACACCTGTTCTCTCTTTTCCCTAATCATCCTGGCTATTTCTTGTTCCCCGTGTTTGTGCTCTCTGCTTGATTATTTCGTTTGCTGTACATGCAGAAGCTTCACAATCATCTCGTTCCTGTCCTATCCTGTCGTGTCGGATCTTACCCTGCCTCTCGTGCTCCAGTCTCAGGTCAGATCTAACGGTGCTCTGAGTTAACCTGTTGCTCTGCTCTCTGTCCAGTCCTGCTGGTGCTGACGAGTACTCTGGACAGTTACCATACCCGCCACCTGAGATTATCTCAAAAGAGGAGAGGAGGTCAGCTAACGCCAATCTCCGCACAGAGCCCGAGCGCCGGCCCGTTTATCGACGATAACCCTCTGTTTGCTGATTCACGTAAAGACTTTGTTTTTTACCTTTTGGGTACCGGCTCATCGGCTGCTTTTGTTGTTTATACCGAAGGCTTGTTTGTTGCAACGCTACTCAATTAAAGAAGTTTCCTTTTGCATAATTGCTATTGGGTCCTCATCTTTCCACATCACAGTCACATACGAGCATACATCTTTACGATTATACTGTCACATACGAGCATAAATCTTTACGATTATACTGTCACATACGAGGATACATCTTTACGATTATACTGTCACATACGAGCATAAATCTTTACTATTATACTGTCACATACGAGCATAAATCTTTACGATTATACTGTCACGTACGAGCATAAATCTTTACGATTATACTGTCACGTACGAGCATACATCTTTACGATTATACTGTCACATACGAGCATAAATCTTTACGATTATACTGTCACGTACGAGCATAAATCTTTACGATTATACTGTCACGTACGAGCATACATCTTTACGATTATACTGTCACGTACGAGCATACATTTTTACGATTATACTGTCACATACGAGCATACATCTTTATGATTATACTGTCACGTACGAGCATACATCTTTACGATTATACTGTCACGTACGAGCATAAATCTTTACGATTATACTGTCACATACGAGCATACATCTTTACGATTATACTGTCACTTACGAGCATACATCTTTACGATTATACTGTCACGTACGAGCATAAATCTTTATGATTATACTGTCACGTACGAGCATACATCTTTACGATTATACTGTCAGGTACGAGCATACATCTTTACGATTATACTGTCATATACGAGCATAAATCTTTACGATTATACTGTCACGTACGAGCATACATCTTTACGATTATACTGTCACATGCGAGCAGAAATCTTTACGATTATACTGTCACGTACAAGCATACATCTTTACGATTATACTGTCACATACGAGCATAAATCTTTACTATTAAAGTTAACTAATGACAATTAGTACATTTTTTAAATACATAATTACTTATCAAAATATCTCTCATGAAGCATAAACATAATTAACAGAAAAAAAACTTACTGTGTACGTCTGTTCGTCACTTGCCATTGGAAGCTCATTGAAGCAGCCTACGTTTCTGCTGAATCCTGCAGCTTATCTGGCAACCTCCAGTCAGGGGGAAGGGGGAGGGCATACACCGCTCTACAGTATTTTTATAGTGATTGCAGTACCAGTTTTGGCCACAATCCTTCATATGACTCCTTTAACCAAACACACTGCCTGAACAATAACCAGGAGTTCAGAGATCAATTAAAGAAAAATTGTTTGTAGTTTTATCAGCAGTGTATGTGTGTTCATCAGTGTGTGTGTGTTCACTGCTCTGTGTGTGTGCACTTTGGATGAGTTAAATGTAGAGCACGAATTCTGAGTATGGGTCACCATACTTGGCTGAATGTCACGTCACTCTGCAATAACTATGTCAGGGCAATTTCACTTTTCATAAATATTATGAAAAATAAATATTATTTTTAGGATTATTATGTTCCATGTGTAATTCATGAGAAAGCAAAGATCCACTGGATCTGTGGAAATACATAGACTAATGCTTTTCTGACTATTGCATTCCTTTCAAAGATTCTCTACATTGCCTTCATATTTTATCAACCATGCTGGAACACTTAACTTGTTTGCTGTTATTGTTTAGAGACATGAGAAAAGTCAAAAGAGAAACAGTTCTTTAAGTTTAACCAGAGATCCAATAAAACAAGTATTCTCTTACAGATCCCCATTCCATAAGCATTGTAACCCCCCCCCCCCCCCAGTCTAATCAGGAAACATATTTCAGCTAAGTAAGCTATCACTCAACAGCATTTACACTGAATGCAAGTTTCTAGTACCTGCATCTGACTGTTGAATCCTCATCTAACAAGATAAGGTTGTTTTCATTTAATTATTGTCACTGTGGTATTCATTTTTTTTTTTTGCTTATATAAATTAACTCTGGTTCTGAACAGGTCTAAACAACAAACTATATCGTGGAGCAATGAAGGTTTGTCAGAGTGTCCTGCTACTCTTCTGCTCCCAGTTCCTACACACTCTGGGTAAACAATGTTTTTAATTTTTTTAACTAATGAAAATGTTTTATGGATATTTAAAACCCTCTGTATTTGCAATCACTGATTATTTTGCACCTTGTTTTCACAGCTTTAGACTGTAGCGTGATGAATGGTAACCTGAAGCAGATCAATGCTGGGATGGGCTCAGTGGTTGGAGTGAACAATTTTAATGAAGCTTTCATCCTGGAGGATAATGTCTTCACAAAGATCAACATCTCTCTAAAGCACTTCACTGTTGGACCTGCTGGTCAGCTGGGGGTGAATGCAGCAAACAACATATTCAAGCTTCAGAGTGGCAGGTTCATTCAGTTTCCAGGTGAAGAGTTACAGAGAGCAAAATAAGACAATAAGACAAGTTAAATCAGGCATGAATTTACATGTTTTAATTTTAAAATAGTTCAGCCACAGTCCCAAAGACATCATCTTATTGTTTATGGTCCATATTAAATCTTTCATCCAAACTGTTGATTGTGTTGTTAGGTCTCCTCAAACAGGTGGATGCTGGAGGTGATCAGATTCTTGCAGGTGTCAATATGTATGATCAAATATTTTGTTTAAATATGGATGCTAACGACAAATGACCATCCAGCACTACTCCTTGGATTCAAATTAATGGAGGGCTGAAGTACTACAGCTGTGGCCCATACAGCTGTTGGGGAGTGAACATCTATGATCAAATCTGGATCTTGAGGGTAATGACGCAATGTTAAATACAAGAGCTGAAGAACAATTTCAGTACACCAGGCTTTTAAAAGTACAACAATAAAGTAGATATCTTGCAAGGTTTTGATTATCTGAAAAGAAAACGTAATTAACACAATAAACGCATCAAAAAACAGTTCCCTGACTTCTCTCTTTTGTTCTTGTGCAGGATGTGTCTAATAATGTTTGTTCTGGGTCTGGCACCTTTTTTTGAATATTGCTGGACTTCTGTCCATGACTGAAGTAGCAACTGATGGCAGTGTCTTTGGTGTCAACTATCAAGGGAGCTTATTCCAAAGGTGAGCTGAACAGTCATAATATTAAACTGGTCAAGCATGATATTTTTTGTAAACCAAATGCTGCATTCAAGAAACCATCATTATTGTCTACTGCAGAACTGGCGTCACTCGTGCCAACCGCGCTGGCACAGACTGGATCTCAATGGTTGCCTGTCCCAATGGCCACAAACATGTGAGCTTTGACCTGGGAGTGCTGTGGGTCGTGTGTGTTGACGGCTCCATCCGTAAATGTACTTTATAGTCTGTCATGCAGCAACAGAGAAGCTCAATCTCTAAAAGAATTCTCAGTGTAATCAGTCAATGTAATTGCAATCAAAGTAATCAGTCTTTATTAACAGAAAACTTTTCTTGTCTTTTTCTTGCTGTCGAGTGAATAAAGCATTATGAAAGCATCATTCTCATCAGTGTTGTGTTTCTTTTGTGTATTATTTGGTTCAGTGGTTCTGTGGAGAATATACTGTGATGTACAGTACAACCATGGAAATTGACACTTTAAGAAAACAGGACATTAGTTCATGTTTTATTTATTATTTCTGATCAGAATTTTAATTCATATTTACCTATTCTGTAATCTAGTGTAAACTAGAGATTTAAATACATAATGCTGTGTTAGATCCTGCTAACACTTGAGGAATGTTGGCTTCAGTCTCTTTAGCAGATCCTGTATCCACTGATTTCTAAAACCAGTTAACACTGCAATCTAAATGTTGGGTTAAACACAGTGGGTGAGATATGGACAAACCCAGTAATTGTGATATTTTGGCCCAGTGGTTGGGTTACTACCCAGAACGTTGGGTTAAACATTTAACCCACCCACTGGTTTTTCCATATTTCACCCATTTTAAAGTGTGCATTTTATCTGACATACAAGTTATGAACTTTTGTTAACCCAAGAGGGAAAACGAATTAAGGAAAGAGCAGGAAACAGACAATGAAATTATTATTAAACTGAGCAGCAAATTCAAAAACTACACTTAAAAAAATGCTGGGTTATTTGACAACCCAGCACGGGGTAAATATTGGACAGAACACATTTATTCTGCGTCGCCTGTGGAACGGTTGGGGGTTCAGCCCCTTGCTCAAGGGCAGCTAAGTTGTGGTATTGCTGGCCCGAGACTCGAACCCACAACCCTAGTGTTAGGACTCAAACTCTAACCACTAAGCCACGACTTCCCCAATTTTGAATTTTGACCCTGCTGGTTGGGTTAAATGTTTTTACCCACCATGCTGGGATTTTTTATTTATGTCAACTATTCTTTAAAAATTATTATATTGCTGTCTTAAAATTATCTGGTAATTTAAAATTCACACAGAATACTAGAGGCAACAACAATAATCAAAAGATGAACATTTATTATTAAGCAAGAACACCCATGGACAAAATAAAAGACAAATCAAATGTATTTGTTTGAATACATCCTAATTTACAATATTACATACATTTAAACTCATTGAGGCAGGAAGAGGGAGTCCACAGACACAGTTAGCCTTGGCAAAACTCTGAAGGGTGGATTTATTGTGACAGGGGCAAGTGAGAAGGTAGTTACTCGAGTGAAGGCTTGCTCAGTGCGGCAGGGCAGTTCTTTTGAGGGGTCAGTGAACCAGGGTGAATGGGAGAGGAAGGCTGATCATCGCTGGTCTCTGCAACAAAACAAAGAGCACACGGTTAGCATCCTGCTTAGTTGGAGGCGAAGCTCACTCTCCCTCTCTTGACAAAGTGTTTCAGCACTACTGACAGATGCTGACGATCGGCGCTTGCTCTCAGTTGTGAGGTCTGTTTCCATGGGGATGCTGATCTGGCACTGGATGTCTCGCCACCCCAAAGTATCATCCTGGTACATCAGCAGGGAGATAGGGGGAACCACAAGGGAGGGGGGGGGGAATTAACTGACCGACCTGTACATCCTGACCACATCCGAGACAGCCTGTCGGCGTTTCCATGGGAGGCTCCAGCCCGATATTGTAGCCTGAAGTGGAAGTTTTGGAGTGACAGGAACCACAGAGTGACCCAGGCATTGGTCTTCTTTGCCCTGGCCATCCACTTCTTCCCAGGAGTTGATACCTTAACTCCAGGATTGCCCACTTAATGGCTAGAGCCTCCCTTCCCATGGCGACATACCTGGTTTCTGCTGGGCTGAGTTTTTGGCTAAAATACATGACTGGGTGCTCCTGCCTTTTTCATTTATTTGTGACAGCATGGCTCCCAGCCTCATGTTGAAGGTGTGCATCTGAAGGATGAAGGGGCGGCTAACATCGGGTGTGTGCAGGACCGGAGCTGAGGAAAGCGCCTCTGTAGGGTCTGGAATGATGTCTCCGCTTCCTGGCTCCATCTGATTTTCTCCGGCTGCCCCTTTTTTGTCATTGGGATGACAATAGAGTAGAAATTTGGGATTAAGCATCTGTAATAACCGGCTAACACTAAGTAGGCATGTACCATGGATCTGTTGTCGGCGTGCTGCTTTCCGGACGGCCTCAACCTTCTCCTGTTGGTGTTGGTCCAGTCCTTGTCCGACCGATAACCCAGGTACTTGGCCTCTGACAGTACGAGATGGCATTTCTTAGGGTTAGCCATGAGTCCAGCCTGCCGTGACCCCCCCAGGATGCGTGTGGATGACAACATCGATGTAGGCCACTGCGTACTCCTGGTGGGGCCTCAGTAGGATAACCATCAACATGGCAGGTGCCCCCGTGTAATCTGAAGGGAAGGATGCAGTACTGCCAGCGGCCACCAGAAGGCCATCTGAAGGCTGTCTTTTCCCAGGATTCTGGGGAGAGGGGCACCTGCCAGTAGCCCTTTGTCATATCCAGGGTAGAGATGAAACGGGCCCTGTTGAGTAGGTTGAGGAGTTCATCCACTCGAGACATGTCGAAGGAGGACACTTCATTTAGGCGACGGAAGTCACTGCAAAAGCGGAGCGATCTGTCTGGCTTTGGGACCATGATGATGGGACTGTGCCAGGGGCCATGGGATGCTTCTATCACTCCTATTTGGTGCATCCAAGTGATTTCCTCCTCTATAGCCAGCCGGCAAGCCTCTGGTACCCGGTAGGGCTTCTGCCGTACAAGTACCCTGGGAGGGGTGCGGATGTCGTGCTGGATGATTTTGGTCAGCTTGAACACATCTGGGAACTGACTGACCATGGAGGTGAGGTCTTTTTAATGGAATGGGGAGAGCTGCTCCCCTATGGGCACTTTGGGAGGATCAGTTTGTGCCAGTACCTCTACCTGGGGCAGGGGTACAGTCCATTTCTTCAATAGATGTGGTAAATTCACTCACCTTCAATGAGGTGGTAAATTGTTCCCTCATGTCGATGCCCTGGCTGACAAACCCTGTAGGTGACCGGGCCTATCTTTTCCGTGACAGTATAGGGACCTTGCCACGATGCCAGGAATTTGGAGGTGGCAGTGGGTATCAGAATTAGCACCTGATCCCCTGGTTGAAACTCTCTGGGCTGCGCGGGCCAGTAATACCACCGTTTTTGGGCATGATGAGCCTCGGCGAGGTGTTCCTTTACAAAGGGCATTACATGATCGATCCACTCCCACATCTCCTCTACGTGCTCGATGACTGACTGACTTTGAGAACGTGATAGAGGTCTGCCATCAGCCGAGACATAAATGGGGTTCCCCGGTCAGTGAGGATCTCGGAGGGTATGCCTACCTGACTGAAGAGCATGAACAGCTCCTTGGCCATGGCCTTGTGGAGGGGCATGGCTTCGGGATACCAGGTAGCATAATCCTCTATCACCAGAATGTGCTCATGGCCTCGGGTGGACTTCGGCAGGGGACCTATGAGATCCATCCCAATGGACCTCAATTATAGGGAAAAGAATGAGTGGGCTGGGAGGAAACCACACTGAAGAGGTGCGCTGACAGGTAGGGCAGCTCTGGCAGAAAGGTTTTTTCCTCAGCTTCTAAACCTGGCCAATGGAAGTGATCATGGATACTTTTTATATGGTTTTGCGGCCCCCAGATGACCAGCCATTCGATGGGTGTGGGCCAGCTCAATAACTGTATCCATCTTCATTTTGGGCACCACCAATAATTCCTGGCAGCCCAGTCGGTGGGTCCCCCTGTTGGCCGGAGGTATCGCGGTGACAAGCAGTTGTTTAAACCCCGGCCAATCCCTCCAGAGAAGAACCGGCACAGGGTGATCTGGGACGATGCCCACCTCCAGGGCCCAGGCCCCTGATGGAGCAGAGAAGGTGATTTGGTGGGTGGGTACTTGCCAAGTATCCCCGTGCATGGGTGCAATCGGGATGGTGGTTTTTCCTCGGGCCCGGGGCCTGCACTAGCCCGTGATGGCGCTGCCGGAGTCGAGGGTTGCTGTGACCAGTCTTCCATTGATAATGATCTGTGGCTCGGGAGACCCGGGAGTCACAGAACGGTGAACTATACACCCTGCCAGCCATGTCCAGTTGACTACTGGGGCAGGTTCCATGGGCATGGGTTCGTCAGACAGCGTGGGGTCATCATGTCTGTTTACTGGTTTTGAGTTGCCTTCCAGTGGTCACCAAACAGGGTTTGCCCTCTGGGGATTGGCCAACGACCTCTCTCCAGCCTCTCTCGCGAAAGCCGCTTCGGCCAGCTCGACTGCTTCCACCAACTCAGCCAGGCTATTCGGGTTCTGCATTCTCACTGGGTTTCTATACCGATGGGGAAGCGCACGGAGCAGGTGGTCCACTACCACTTTCTCAGCGACCTGGGCAGCCGAGGGTTCATCTACAAGCAGTCACTGATACGCAGAAATACGAGAAATAGGCTTGTTGCGCTTCCCTGGTCAGGAAGGGGACTAGGAGACGGGCCAACTCCCGTCAATCCCAACTTTCTCAACCATTTGCATAGGCTAGAGTTTTTGATAAGGACCTGAGTTCTTTTTATTTCCAAATGATCTTTTAACCCTGTCTTCTAATATAAATTAACCCCCAAGGAATCACTTTACACAAGCAGTCGATTTACTTCTAGCGTAGGAGTTGTTCATAAATTACTTTTAACTGCAATAACCCACACACTCACAAATAAACGTTTAAACCAATAAAGATTGTATTTAATATCAATGAAATTGAAACTTGGTATTTAAATTAAATGAAATGTATCAAGAATTTGAATGACAATGTAAATGAAAACAAAACAAAAAACAAATAAAATGTCAAAACAACCGTCTGTGATTGCCTTCCTTTTAACAGTAACTAAACACCTTTTTTACAGTATCACACAAGTACTGTCAATTTTATGTCACCTTTCAGAATGTAATTAACTCACTAAAGTTAACCATAAAGGCATAAACTTTTTCTAAAGCCTGTTTAACTTTAATTTAAACTATCAAATTAACTTATATCTCTGTATATATTGTGTAGGCTTGAATAAACCTTTTAAGCTTTTAACAATCAAAATACACTCAAAATGGAAAGAGAAAAAACAGTCACAATATCATTAGTGCACTCAAATGTTTAAACACACATCCCACCCCGTTGCAGGTCTGATACGGAGCTTGAGTGCGTAGTGGCCGGGAAAATGAAACTGGCCCCTTCACTCCAGAGAGCAAACAAAAAGACGGTTTAAATGGTTACCTCAATTGAGTTGCTAGTATGCGTTGAAACACGTCCGCTTTAATCACGTTGAAATGGTCCCGAGTTGCAATGTCTCCGTGTGCAACAGGTGCGGCGGTTGTTTGCGCGTCGGATTCTCATAAAGTCACTCGACGACAATCGCCGACATTTTCATCCCGGGAAACAGAAGTCTGCGTTCTTTTTCCTGAAACTCCGCTCAGTTTAAGCAGAGGACAACAACAGTTTCAGTCTCAAAAGTATGCCAACATGCACAGCGTTCAACTCTGGTCGAGCCAAACATGCAGTCACTGCAAACTTACATGAAACAGTCCGTAGTCATAACGAGCCACCTCCTTAGTGCAGAAATATGAGCAGTACTTCTGATTACAGGCAAGATTCTCGTGTTAAACACTCGAAGACCTCGTTAAACTCCATCTCTTCTCACTCTCACGTTCTCTCGAACTTTCTCCTGTTCTCTCTCAAACTTTTTCCGTCTACCGCTCATAAAAAAATCTGATTGGCTCCCAAACTTGTCAGTTTCTTAGTTGTCCAATGCACATCAACTCACACAGGGGCGTAGCACCAAATTTTGGGCCCTGGGTACAAACCATCTTGCTGGGCCCCCAATACCATAGTGATACCAATGGGTAAGGTATTGCATTTTTATCATAAAAACACTTAAAATGTAAACAAAATAGGCCACACTCTGATTAATATATTTTTGTTTTATTGTCGAAAGTACTACTTACTGAGATGACCAAAGGTCTAGAAGGTCCAAACCTGGACTAAATCAAATATACTGTAAAGCAGTTCTGAAAATGACCATACCAAATGAGAGAAACTTTGGTCTGAAACACAAACTAAATAATGTCAGTTTTTACTAAATGCCCATTGACGGGTCTTTGCATGCGCAAATTTGCTGATCAGGTCTTTAAAGTCCAGTTTTTTGCTAGCATTTGAACAATAGTTTTCCTGTGCTTATCAGTAAGAGTTGTTGGCCATAATCCTGGGTCCTCTGACAATCCCTCTCCAGTATCCCTAAGTCTCTCATTCTCTTCTCTTTCCTCTTCAGCTCTGTCCTCCTGCTCCTGACTACCTTCATCACATTCTTCACTTTCCCTCTGATCACTTATATGAATATCAACCTCATCTTCTATTTCTGCCTCTGCTACAAGAGGAAATAAGCAAAATGGGTACATTGTTATTGTACACATTTAAACTTTAAACTGTAAACTTTAAACTGTAATTAGTAATTACACTTTAAAGTTTAAATGTGTACAATAACAATGTACTAATTTTGCTTATTTCCTCTTAACACTTAATTACTAATTACTAAGTGTTAAAAAGCTCACCTTGTCTCACTGTCACACTCACATCCACCTCACTGTCACTGCTTTCACCTAGCCATGTATGATGATGAGGGGCCTGCTGCTGCAGGGTCTGACTCTGAAACTGAAATATATGGCTTCAAATGGTTGCTAAAATATCCTTTATTGTCACAATACCTTTTTTTTAAAAGTGTAGGCTAAGTACAAGATAATTGATGATTATTTGTCTGTTTAAAATAAATGCAGACTAGACTATAGAATCACAGGGTAAACTAACCGCCAAACTAGACATTCAGTCTTTGAATTATGTTTTAAAAAAAGTCATTTTTCAATCATTAAGATGTGCATTATTATACTGAGAACAATCCTGTACTTAATGTAAGAGCGTGTGCGAGCTAATTTGCATAACAATGCGGTAAAATAGGCGCTAACGATCTGTGTTTTCTCGGGTGTTAGATTTTGACAATGGAGGGAAATATACAGTGTTTTCATGTAAACTTCTGACTCTGAGAGTGGGGAGAACTGCAGCAGAAGAGGAGACAAGCGTTTAGGCAGCTGCCTGGAGTGGCAGTGTGTTGAGCTCCGTCTGCTTCTCACTCCCTGTTATTTACGTAAGGGATAATGTATAACGTTAGATTACATTATCCTCCGCTTCGTGTCGGGGTCCTGTTCAGCCTGTCGGGGTTGTTATTCGCTATAACGACCGCCTCTCTATACATTATCCCGCTTATTACATGGCTACCCACAAAATAAATAAATAATTTGCACGAATTATTGATTTAAAAAGGAGTTTATTGATTTAAAAACGATTGTATTGCTTCCGCCAAAGAAAATAGTCCGTTCCGCGTCCATAGCAACGCGCTGTTTTTCATGGCAACGGTCTGTTATACTTCGCAGCGGTCTGTTATCAAGAAATAACAGACCGCATTCTACATTGGAATTCAGCCAAGCCATGCAATAATCAGAAACATTGTTTGCTCGCTAGGAAGGGTGTGATACTATAAAGTATTGGTATATTATTCATAAATGCAAACATAAATGTATGCTATTCTACCTGGAGTAGATATTTATGTTAAAACAATGTCAATGCTTGATGATGCATTTGGAGCTCACCTCTCTTTTCAAAAAAAATTGTGAGCAACTGCTTGCCCTCATTTGCCCTTCTCTCTTTATTCTGCTTCTCTTTTCGTTTTTGAGCCCCTGATTTTCCTTTCTTAAGGAGAGACATGACTCTTCACGGCTCACTCCAGCTCCTGTCTCATCAACTGATTCAATCACCGCAGGTCCGCAGCAGAAGCACCTGACCTGCGGGTCGTACCATTTGCATTGATTCGAGAGGGGTGTGGGGGCCTGCACAGCATGAAAATGACTTTTTTATACCAAACCAGCGCCTAACTACAAGTTTAGTTTTGCACAGGAACTTTTTTAGTTGTACATAAATGCTATACAAATGTTAGTGCATGTATATGTATGTATAGAAAACTGACTTCTAAGGGCCCCCCCCCCTGCCTCGGGCCCTGGGTACTCGGTACCCTTTACCCCCCCAGTCCGACGCCCCTGAACTCACAACCCAAAATGATTTTTACCACGTTTTTCACCTGTACTCCCCAACCAGGGGCGTTGCTAGGGTCTTGATACATTGGGGGCTTAGCCCAGACAGTAGAATATTAAAATCATAAAGAGTTTTTATGTGAAAGATTTGCTTTGTTGTGCATTAGAACCACACGAGGCATTTTAGTCATATTACAAAATAATTTATTGAGGCCAAACATAATATAACATTATAAACTGTGTCACTTCACCACGTGACAGCAGCAAGCAGGCTCCTGTGCATTCATTGACATAAACATAAAAATCACTCGCGCCTGACGCGCTATTCGCGTCCGGTGTGAATGCACCATAGTCACCTGACTTAAAGTTCAATGATAGGAATGAAACAATGAATGAGTTGTTGTTAATTCTCCATTTTCACTGTATGTTTCATTAAAAAAACGGCAGCAAAACAGCGATTAAAAGCCGTTTAGCTCGCGTCTCGCGAGATGAGAAAAGTGACATCGGTTGCTATAGGTAGCCTATCAGACAGAAAAGTTGATGCTAGCGATGTTAGGATTTCCTAACCTGAAATAAAAAGAATGAAGGAAGATATGATTCCTAAAGTTATTTAGTATTTGCTTCGGTAATACCAATTGGGGAAAATCCTATCTTAGACTCTTTCTGTAATATGGCCCCTGGTATTCTAGCTAGCTATCCATCTGAGGGGAATAACGTTAATTTACACATCGTGTTTCAATCGGCAAATCAGATGTATAGGCTACTTCATCTACATTCTTCACGAGAAACGGATTATGGCTCACAAAATGGATTAGTTATAGGCGAAATAGTAAGGTCCCACATACTTTATATATACAGTACATGTTGTTCTGCATTAATACCACAGTAAGTACAGGGCTAGGTACCTTAGACCAGGGTTTGCTAAAGAGCCTTCACCGACCTGAGCTTAATGATGAGGGAACGGCGCCAGTAGATAACTCTTCTTGCCTCCTTATTTTACTTTTTAAAAAGTGTCTAATGTCCATAGCCACCACCAGAAGCCACAAACAACAATGACAGTAAAGCCCAAAGCTCTTTCTCCTCAGGCGCGCACTCTAAGCTGTAACCAAAGTAACTTTGATCTGCTTGAACACATTTTAATCGTCTTTAATACATGATTGATTCCGAAGGCTAGATTAAAAGACCCGGTCATTTTTTTTAAATAAATACAAATTATTAAAAAAATTATAATAATTATCAATAAATTAAATTTTTTGAGATCCGGGGCTATAAAAAAAACATCCGGGGCTTCAGCCCATGTCTAACGACGCGCCTGTCCCCAACCAAACATTGTGGGAATCGCGGTACGGAAGTAGATGTACTGTATAGTAGGCATTAGGTAATGTTGGTCATTTGGTCATTAATTTAGATTATTTTTGGGAAAATGGTTCAGTATTGCTGTATTGTGAACTGCTGTAATCGGTCTCATGATCGACAGGGCAAACGCCTCGTGAATCATATTAGTTTTCAACATTTTCCTACTTGGAAAAAAAACACAAGGTGTCTGAAATCACCAAGAGGCGTCAGATGGCTTGGGTCGCCGCTGTACGAAGGAAAACCATCACCTTCGATAATATTATAATACATAGTTATGATGAGACATGTTGTGTATGGTGTCTCTCTCTCTCTCTCACACACACACACACACACACACACACACTCAGACACACACACATTACGTTTTCTCTAGTTTTTGGCCAGTAAGGGAGTCAGTTTAGTGTCTGTATTTTTTGTTTAAAAATTTTCTTTTGACCCAATCCTGAACTTAATTTGCTTTTTGATATTTTTGTGCTGACTGTATTTACAAATTTGAACAACTTGTTTAAAAAAAAAAAAAAAACTGTAACGAACTTCAAAATAGGAAGTTAAGCGTCTTGTTTTGGTGAACAGTGAGTTGTGTCCGAGGTGAATGTTCGTCAATATTATACCGGATTACAGAACTACCGGATGAAAACAGTGGATTTTTGCACGTATGATAGGTGAGTAATTACTCCTGAAGTGTAACAAACCCGCATTGACAAGCTTCATAGCTCGCAGAATCTGAGAAGTGTGTGTGTGTGTGTTTGTGTGTGTTAACATTTCCTTAGTGAGAACGATTGTTTTCCACGTTTAATTTGCAGATCCATTTGTGAACTGCAGGTGAGCCTCCAGTGACTTTACATTTTTTAATTGATCGGAGGTGTAAGCGCTCACTCCACAGACCCGGTAGGAGAAATTATCAGGGAAACTGAGGCTTGGTAAACTTTCATGTGTTCATAAGGATCGATTCCGCCTACAACCTCTTTTTTTTTTAAGTAGCGTTGTTTGGCTTCATTATTAGGTTTGTCCGTATAGGTATAGGCAACTTTTTTTGTCACGTTCTATAACTTTTTCTGGAGACCGGCTATTATCTTATTACAAACCGGCTTTGCGTTGCCTCTAAAATGGCCGCCGTTACCCACAATGCACCATTCCATAACGTCTACGCCCGAGCTCTATAAAGGAAAGGAAAAAATAATACATAAACATTTCAAATAAATAAATAAAATAAAGCATTCTGTCATAATTGCACCCTCAGTAAATATTGAAAAGGACAAATATAACATCAGGGTTACACATACCTTTTTCATTTCTGTGCGTTCTGTAAGTGTTATTTGACGCACCCACCGCTAGCCTAGCTTAGCACAAATACTGGATGTAAATGGATAATGGTAGCATAGTAATCCCAATAAGTGACAAAATAATGCAAACATTTTCCTATTTACATGTTGTGATCTGTATAGTCACAGCGTGTACAAATAACAAGGCTATATGAGACAGAGACCATTTTTAATCGTTTAAATACTGGGAACTGTATTCTCACTAGGCGTAGGAGCACAGCTAACGTTACTTGGGCGGAGTGGCTACTTGGGCGGAGTGATTAGCTGGACCTTGCCATCAGGTTGGAGAACACACCCCTATAGCCCACTATAACCTGCACGTTTATGGCCGCGTATCCCTTTCGCGATATATAAGCCTGATCAATCACTAATGGATTGGCGATAGTGATGAGTGTGCCATCCACCAGGCCCAAGATGCTGGGGATGCCAGCAATGGCATGACAGCCCTGCTGCACCTCCTGGACCTCCTGACGTGTTGCTGGCAGCCGGATGTAATCCCCGGCATGGCGCAGAAGGGCGTTTATAACAGTGTGGACGCACCTCCACACCGAGGTCTTGCTTAGTCCGTAGCCCTCTCCCACGACCACGATGAAGCTCCCTGTGGAAAAAAAATAAAAATAAAAAACCTTAGCGCTGCGAGCTGCTGGACTTCAGGGCTTAAAGCAAAATTACGCCGCGTTAGACTGGCAAGCGCAGGTCTGAGAAGGTCCAGCAGCTCCATAATGAGTTGTCTTGGGAGGCAATTTTTTTTTAATATAGCCATATCCGTCACGATCGGTGTTACCGAAAACACGGAGAGGGAACCAATAGCAGGTAAGACATTTATTAAAGGGTAATCCACAGGGGTAAACAGTCCAGGCAGGGTCAAAACCAGAATATCCAAACAACATGAAAACAAGACAAGAAGACAAGGCAAGGGCAAGACTGAATTGACGGACATGAATATTCATAGGACATTAAACAAGGACTCCGTAACACAGACTCAGACAGACCGGGTATAAATAAACAGAAGGATAATGAGGGAACAGGAGACAGGTGGGGAACAATCAATTACTCAACAAGGAGGAAGGTGACCAAATAAGGAAACAGGAATTGATAAGGTGACAGACACCGTGAGAAAGGAGGACACCTAGTGGAAACCCAGGGAACACAACCCAGACACTGTGACAGTACCCCCCCTCTACGGAGCGGCTCCCAGACGCTCCACGACAGACACAAAACAGAGACCAGGAGGGAGGCGGACAGGTGGAGGCTCAGAGGGAGGGACGGAGGGCCAGAAACGAAAAACATGGGGAACAGGCACCAGAATGTAAACACAAAACAGGGAGACCAGGAGGAAGGAGGACCGGAGGAGGTTCAGGGGGAGGGACGGAGGGCCAGACTAAGAGAGGAACAGGGACAGGAGTGAACACAAAAACAAAAGGAAAAAAAAAAAACATGAAGCCCCCCAGGGCGTAGCAGAAGACCACCACATCCTTGGGGTCGAGGCCAGAGTCCTCCAGGGCAGGGCAGAAGACCACCACAACCGTGTAGTCAGGGCGAGAGCCCCCCAGGGTGGAGCAGAAGACCACCACGTCCTTGTGGTCAGGGCGGAAACCCTCCAGGGCAGAGCAGAAGACCACCACAACCGTGAGGTCAGGGCGGAAGCCCCCCAGGGCGGAGCAGAAGACCACCACAACCGTGTGGTCAGGATGGAAGCCCCCCAGGGCGGAGCAGAAGACCACCACGTCCTTGTGGACAAAGCCAGGGTCCTCCAGGGCGGAGCGGAAGGCCACCACAACCGTGTGGTCAGGGCGGAAGGCCCCCAGGGCGGAGCGGAAGACCACCACAGCCATGTGGTCAGGACCAGAGCCCCCCAAGGTGGAGCAGACCTCCGTGCGGCTGGACTAACGGGACGAAGAAACTCTGGTAATCCCCTGGTGTCCTTACTGGACTCCAGAAGATTGGTGCTGGCCTGACACTACTCATGAAGATCATTGGTGACTTGTATCTGTACATGAAGATCATTGGTGACTTGTATTTGCTCATGAAGATTAATGGTCAATGTCAATGTCAATGTCACCTTTATTTATATAGCGCTTTAAACAAAATACATTGCGTCAAAGCAACTGAACAACATTCATTAGGTAAACAGTGTCAATAATGCAAAAATGATAGTTAAAGGCAGTTCATCATTGGATTCAGTTATGTCATCTCTGTTCAGTTAAATAGTGTCTGTGCATTTATTTGCAATCAAGTCAACGATATCGCTGTAGATGAAGTGTCCCCAACTAAGCAAGCCAGAGGCGACAGCGGCAAGGAACCGAAACTCCATCGGTGACAGAATGGAGAAAAAAACCTTGGGAGAAACCAGGCTCAGTTGGGGGGCCAGTTCTCCTCTGACCAGACGAAACCAGTAGTTCAATTCCAGACTGCAGCAAAGTCAGATTGTGCAGATGAATCATCTGTTTCCTGTGGTCTTGTCCTGGTGCTCCTCTGAGACAAGGTCTTTACAGGGGATCTGTATCTGGGGCTCTAGTTGTCCTGGTCTCCGCTGTCTTTCAGGGATGTAGAGGTCCTTTCTAGGTGCTGGTCTACCATCTGGTCTGGATACGTACTGGATCCGGGTGACTGCAGTGACCCTCTGATCTGGACACAGACTGGATCTGGTGGCCACGGTGACCTCGGAACAAGAGAGAAACAGACAAATATTAGCGTAGATGCCATTCTTCTAATGATGTAGCAAGTACATAGGGTGTTATGGGAAGTGTTTCCGGTTCCGGTTTACCTAATTAATGCAGCCTAAAAATCCTTTAACGGATTTGGATAATAAAAGCATATTAGTATGTTATGTGTATGCCAGGTTAAAGAGATGGGTCTTTAATCTAGATTTAAACTGCAAGAGTGTGTCTGCCTCCCGAACAATGTTAGGTAGGTTATTCCAGAGTTTGGGCGCCAAATAGGAAAAGGATCTGCCGCCTGCAGTTGATTTTGATATTCTAGGTATTATCAAATTGCCTGAGTTTTGAGAACGTAGCGGACGTAGAGGATTATAATGTAAAAGGAGCTCATTCAAATACTGAGGTGCTAAACCATTCAGGGCTTTATAAGTAATAAGCAATATTTTAAAATCTATGCGATGCTTGATAGGGAGCCAGTGCAGTGTTGACAGGGCCGGGCTAATATGGTCATACTTCCTGGTTCTAGTAAGAACGCTTGCTGCTGCATTTTGGACTAGCTGTAGTTTGTTTACTAAGCGTGCAGAACAACCACCCAATAAAGCATTACAATAATCTAACCTTGAGGTCATAAATGCATGGATTAACATTTCTGCATTTGACATTGAGAGCATAGGCCGTAATTTAGATATATTTTTGAGATGGAAAAATGCAGTTTTACAAATGCTAGAAACGTGGCTTTCTAAGGAAAGATTGCGATCAAGTAGCACACCTAGGTTCCTAACTGATGATGAAGAATTGACAGAGCAACCATCAAGTCTTAGACAGTGTTCTAGGTTATTACAAGCAGAGTTTTTAGGTCCTATAATTAACACCTCTGTTTTTTCAGAATTTAGCAGTAAGAAATTACTCGTCATCCAGTTTTTTATATCGACTATGCAATCCATAAGTTTTTCAAATTGGTGTGTTTCACCGGGCTGCGAAGAAATATAGAGCTGAGTATCATCAGCATAACAGTGAAAGCTAACACCATGTTTCCTGATGATATCTCCCAAGGGTAACATATAAAGCGTGAAGAGTAGCGGCCCTAGTACTGAGCCTTGAGGTACTCCATACTGCACTTGTGATCGATAGGATACATCTTCATTCACTGCTACGAACTGATGGCGGTCATATAAGTACGATTTAAACCATGCTAATGCACTTCCACTGATGCCAACAAAGTATTCAAGTCTATGCAAAAGAATGTTGTGGTCAATTGTGTCAAACGCAGCACTAAGATCCAATAAAACTAATAGAGAGATACACCCACGATCAGATGATAAGAGCAGATCATTTGTAACTCTAAGAAGAGCAGTCTCAGTACTATGATACGGTCTAAATCCTGACTGGAAATCCTCACATATACCATTTTTCTCTAAGAAGGAATATAATTGAGAGGATACCACCTTTTCTAGTATCTTGGACAGAAAAGGGAGATTCGAGATTGGTCTATAATTAACTAGTTCTTTGGGGTCAAGTTGTGGTTTTTTGATGAGAGGCTTAATAACAGCCAGTTGGAAGGTTTTGGGGACATGTCCTAATGACAATGAGGAATTAATAATAGTCAGAAGAGGATCTATGACTTCTTGAAGCACCTCTTTCAGGAGCTTAGATGGTATAGGGTCTAACATACATGTTGTTGGTTTAGATGATTTAACAAGTTTATACAATTCTTCCTCTCCTATGGTAGAGAATGAGTGGAACTGTTCCTCAGGGGGTCTATAGTGCACTGTCTGATGTGATACTGTAGCTGACGGCTGAATGGTTGCAATTTTATCTCTAATAGTATCGATTTTAGAAGTAAAGTAGTTCATAAAGTCATTACTGCTGTGGTGTTGGGAAATGTCAACACTTGTTGAGGCTTTATTTTTCGTTAATTTAGCCACTGTATTGAATAAATACCTGGGGTTATGTTTGTTTTCTTCTAAAAGAGAAGAAAAGTAATCGGATCTAGCAGTTTTTAATGCTTTTCTGTAGGATATGTTACTTTCCCGCCAAGCAATACGAAATACCTCTAGTTTTGTTTTCCTCCAGCTGCGCTCCATTTTTCGGGCTGCTCTCTTTAGGGTGCGAATATGCTCATTATACCATGGTGTCAAACTGTTTTCCTTAACCTTCCTTAAGCGTAAAGGAGCAACTTTATTTAAAGTGCTAGAAATGAGAGAGTCCATAGTTTCTGTTAAATCATCAAGTTGTTCTGAGGTTTTGGATATGCTAAGGAATTTGGATACATCAGGAAGATAACTTAAAAAGCAGTCTTTTGTGTTAGAAGTGATGGTTCTTCCATACTTGTAACAAGAAGTAGAATTTACAATTTTGGCTATATGAATCTTGCAAAGAACTAAATAATGATCTGAGATATCATCACTTGGCTGAATAATTTCAACACCATCAACATCAATTCCATGTGACAGTATTAAATCTAGAGTATGATTTCGACAATGAGTAGGTCCTGAAACGTGTTGTCTAACACCAATAGAGTTCAGAATGTCTATAAATGCTGATCCCAATGCATCGTTTTCATTATCAACATGGATATTAAAATCACCAACTATTAAAACTTTATCTGCAGCCAGAACTAACTCGGATGTAAAATCACCAAACTCTTTAATAAAGTCTGTATGGTGCCCTGGTGGCCTGTATACAGTAGCCAGTACAAACATAACAGGGGATTTATCATTAACATTTGTTTCTCTGGATAATGTTATATGAAGCACCATTACTTCAAACGAGTTATACTTGTAGCCTGCCCTCTGAGAAATCCTGAAAACGTTGTTATAAATTGAAGCAACACCTCCCCCTTTGCCTTTTAGACGCGGCTCATGTTTATAACAGTAATCTTGGGGGGTGGACTCATTTAAAATAATGTACACGTTCCGTACAATAGAATCACCAATAACTAGAGCACTTTCATCAGGTTTCTCAGTGGGTGCATCACTGAGTGGGGAGAACCTGTTTAATGTTTTGATCGGAACAGAAGAGCGGTGTTTTATCAGAAGAGCGGTGTTTTGAAGAATTTATCAGAAGAATGGTGACTTGCCTTTGCTCATGAAGATCAATGGTGACTTGCCTTTGTTCATGAAGATCAGAGGTGATTTGTCCTTGTTCATGAAGATCAGAGGTGACTTTTCCTTGTTCATGAAGATCACCGGTGACTTGACTCAATCCTTGAAAATCACCAGTGACTTGACTCAATCCTTGAAAATCACCAGTGACTTGACTCAATCCTTGAAAATCACCAGTGACTTGACTCAGTCCTTGAAAATCACCAGTGACTTGACTTGACTCTGAAAGGTCAATGGTGACCAGCCTAGTCTCTGGAAAGTCCATGGTACCTAGCCCTGACTCTGGAGGATCAGCGGTGACTAGCCCTGACTCTGGAGGATCAGCGGTGACTAGCCCTGACTCTGGAGGATCAGCGGTGACTAGCCCTGACTCTGGAGGATCAGCGGTGACTAGCCCTGACTCTGGAGGATCAGCGGTGACTAGCCCTGACTCTGGAGGATCAGCGGTGACTAGCCCTGACTCTGGAGAGTTCACTGGCACCTGACTCGACTCTGGAGAGTTCACTGGCACCTGACTCGACTCTGGAGAGTTCACTGGCACCTGACTCGACTCTGGAGGGTCAACTGGAACTTGACTCGACTCTGGAGAGTTCACTGGAACCTGACTCGACTCCAGAGGGTCAGCTGTGACTCTCATCCTGTGCAGCGGCGCTGGGTAAACAGCCATCTTGGGCCATGACTCTGGACAGGCGGCCATCTTGTACTGTGGTGCTGGGCTGGCGGCCATCTTGGGTTGTGGCGCTGGACTGGCAGCCATCTTGTACTGTGGCGCTGGACCGGTGGCCAATATGGGCATTGGCGCTGGGTTAGCGGCCATCTTGTGCTGTGGCGCTGGACTGACGGCCATCTTGTGCTGTGGCGCTAGGCTGACGGCCATCTTGGGCTATGGCGCTGAACCGGTGGCCAATTTGGGCATTGGCGCTGGGCTGGTGGCCATCTTGGGCTGTGGCGCTGGAACGGTGGCCAATTTGGGCATTGGCGCTGGGTTAGCGGCCATCTTGTGCTGTGGCGCTTGGCTGGTAGCCATCCTGGGCAGTGGTGCTGGACTGGCGGCCATCTTGGGTTGTGGCGCTTGGCTGGTTGCCATCCTGGGCAGTGGTGCTGGGCTGACGACCACCCCGCCGGAAGAGACAGGAGTGGCTGGGGCATCCCACCGAAGCCGATGCTGCAGGTAGCCCACGAATTCCCAGAATTCCAGTGTCTCTAACTGCGCCATCTCCTCCTGAGACACTGGATCATCCAGCCCGCCATTGAAATAGTCTTTGAGGGCCGCATCGTTGTAGCCCATGCCCTCGGCCAGGGACCAGAACACCTGAGCCAGGGCACCCACTTCATTTCCCTCTTGGCGGAGGGTGGTCAACCTAAGATACTTGGCTCGCCGCTTCGCCATCTTGGCTGGGGAACGGAAAAACGACATACCGCTGGTTCCTAGAGATGGAGTCCTTCTGTCACGATCGGTGTTACCGAAAACACGGAGAGGGAACCAATAGCAGGTAAGTCATTTATTAAAGGGTAATCCACAGGGGTAAACAGTCCAGGCAGGGTCAAAACCAGAATATCCAAACAACATGAAAACAAGACAAGAAGACAAGGCAAGGGCAAGACTGAATTGACGGACATGAATAATCATTGGACATTAAACAAGGACTCCGTAACACAGACTCAGACAGACCGGGTATAAATACACAGAAGGATAATGAGGGAACAGGAGACAGGTGGGGAACAATCAATTACTCAACAAGGAGGAAGGTGACCAAATAAGGGAACAGGAAGAGATAAGGTGACAGACACCGTGAGAAAGGAGGACACCTAGTGGAAACCCAGGGAACACAACCCAGACACTGTGACAATATCAGGCAAAATGTCAAAAGGGCTTAAGTTTTGCAGAATAAAAAAATTGACATGGACTAAACGGCTCCGCGTCTGGCGCCGTCTATGATTCAATACAAGGACACGTTGGATCGCTGCCATAGTTGGTCCCTTACTACTGGACACCACCATGCTTACCCATTTATAGATCTTACCCATTTCGAGACAAATTGTTTGCCAGATTTCAATTATCAGAAGTGATTGCCAATTCGCTTTAATGACATTACGAAATAGCCTAGGCTAATTACCACCATATTAGTTCTGATACCACATAAAGTCAACTTCATAAATAGACCTGTATCCATTGTGAACATATTTTATTATTAGTCTTAAAATGTCCATAACATAAAATCATTGTCAACATACCATAGTTTGATTTGTACTGCGCTGCACTGATTTCTAAAGACTGCAAGAGAGAGCTTACGAATGGTCCAGATCAACCTTACGAAAGTGTGACTTACAGAAGATATACTTTGCGTACGAACGTGTCGGGAATCGTGCCATAACGTTAAGAGAGAGGTTAAGGAATAGGTTAAGAACCACTTAGCGATAAGAACGTTTTGGGGAGCCGGGCCCAGATTCTTAGAGTGTAAAAAGGCAGACTAAACTTATTTTCTAACATGCATAAATTTCACTTTGATTAATAATTATTCAATAAAAAACAAATATATTTATTATGAAGGTCGCAATGTCTCCAGGATTCCACTCCTTTAGTGAAAAAATTAAAGTGAAATGCAAAGTGTTGGTTGTAGAATTAAATTCAGATATGCTCATGTTGCATATTTTTCATTCTGCGGAAACAGGCTTCCACAGTTGGTTCAGTTGAGATGTTTACAGAAGGCTTTTTCCCAATAAAGCTATCAGTTTGTTTCTTCAATCCAAGTCCGTTCATTAGCACTAAAAAATTTTTTGACTGTGGTTCACTCTGCAATTGTAACAAATGGACTGGGACAGAGGATTAGTGGAAACTGGTATTTATTGAAGGAAGCAGAATAGAATAGTAATCGAGGAAGGTGACCAGAGTGGAGGATGGTGAGCACACACCTCGGCGATGGTGAGTAGAGGAGATACTGATAGAGGTGTTCCGCTGGGTAGTCACGAGATCGGACAACTGAGGATCCAAGGTGTGTGCCTTTATAGCGCTGGGGAAGATTGATAATTGGATGGTGAACAGGTGCTGATGATCCTAACCTTGAATCAACAAACAGAACTAACAATTATTGCTACATGTGTGACTGCATCATATAATTACTATTAATTAATAATATTGATAGTTCATCATCTAGCTGACTACGTCTTGTATTATTATTATTATTTTTATTTTTCTAAAATCCTGTCAAACGTGCACAAACTACTAGCTACTACTAAATATTGTAGAAACATAATTTTATGTAAAGTTGCTTTGTAACGATTTGTATTGTAAAAAGCGCTATACAAATAAACTTGAATTGAATTGAATTGAATTGCTGATGATTAATATTTAGGTGAGGGAGTGCGCTGTGATGAGCCAGACCGACTTGTGACAGTATCCCCTCCTCCAGGGCCCGCTCCTGAGGGCCGACTACCCCGACGACATGGCGGTCTTCCTCGGCCTCTGGGAGCAGGGCGATCTGGGTGCGAGGTATGGAATTACTCTAGGAGCATAGGGTCTAGGATGTCATCTTGAGGGACCCATGAACGTTCTTATGGGTCGTAACCTTCCCAGTCGATGAGTTACTCTTATCTCCCACCACGTCGCCGGGGTTCCAAGATCTCCCTTACTTTGTAGACGGCTCCTTCCTCTAGCAGTAATGGGAGTCGGGATTCCTCTGTCCGGCCAGGCTCTGTGGAGACAGGAGGGTGAAAGGGTTTTAGAAGTGATACATGGAATGTTGGATGAATTTTATATTGAGGAGATAGTTGGAGTTTGTAGGTGACTGGGTTGACTTGTTATAGGATGGTGAAGGGGCAGTCAGATGTCGTGAGTGGACAGCCAGACCTTCTGTCCCAGTTGGTAGGTGGGAGTAGGTGTGCGACGCAGGTCGACTGCCGTCTTCTGTCTGCGCACTGCCCGCGTGAGATAATTGTGTCTCGTCCCAGACTCTCTCGCTCTCCCGGAACCAGTAGTCAATGGCAGGAATGTCGTAGGGGTCTCCAGACCAAGGGAAGAGCGGGGGATGGTAATTCGAGTACGCACTGATATGGTGTAAGACCTGTGGATGGTTGGCAGAGGGAATTCTGGGCGTACTCGGCCCAGTCCAGGAATTGGTTCCAGGAGTCCTGGTGGCCATGGCAGAAGGTCCAGAGGAAGCGACCGACTTCATGTATCTTCCTTTCTGTTTGGCCATTGGATTGTGGATGGTAACCTGAGGAGAGGCTTACAGTCACACCTACGAGTGAGAAGAAGGATTTCCATACCCGGGATATGAATTGCGGTCCACGTTCCGATACAATGTCTTCGGGGAGTCCGAATTGACGGAAGACCTAATTGAAGAGGAGCTCTGCAGTTTCGAGGGCAGTGGGTAGACCCTGTAAGGGGATGAGACAACATAATTTAGAGAACCCATCAATGATGACCAGAATACAGGTATTACCATCAGAGGGGGGTAGATCCGTGATAAAGTCCACTCCTAGGTGTGACCAGGGAAAGTTAGGAATGGGTAATGGGTGGAGTTTACCAGCTGGAAGATGTTGGGGACTTTTGGAGATTGCACAATCGGAGCAACCTCGGACATATCTTCTCACATCTTCTGCCATGTTGGGCCACCAGAAGTGGTCTTTTAGCAGCGAGAGAGTCGCATCGGCCCCTGGGTGCCCAGTGCCTAGGGAGGTATGAGAAGTATGTATTAGTGGGGTGCGTTGTGTCTGAGGAACATATCTGAGTCCAGTGGGGACAGCCCGGTGGAGCAGGGACTTCGGAGACGACTGGTGTAGAGGTCCACTGAATCGGGCTGGTGATGAGTTGTGTCGGGATGACCGTTTCGGGCTCGTCTGTACTTTCGTCCGACGTGCGAATGCTGGAGAGGACATCAGCTTTAGTGTTGTGAGGACCTGTTCGATAGGATATAGTGAAGTGGAATCGGGTGAAAAATAGGGCCCATCGAGCCTGGCGAGGATTCAGACATTTAGCCTCTCTGGGATATTGTAAGTTTTTGTGGTCAGTGAATACCGTGAAAGGATGTGCTGCTCCCTCGAGCTAATGTCGCCATTCCTCCAGTGCCATTTTGATGGCTAGAAGCTCCTGGTTACCAATGTCCTAGTTTCTCTCCATCGGGCTGAGTTTCTGGGAGAAAAAGGCACATGGATGGAGTCTTGGAGGGGTCCCCTGCGGCAGGGACAATACCGCTCCAACTCCGGTGGTCGAGGCATCCACTTCCGCCTCCAAAGGGAGGTCTGGGTCAGGATGAACAAGGATGGGGCTCTGGTGAAGGCTTGTTTGAGGGTTGTGAAGGCTTCAGTGGCAGCAGGAGTCCAGGACAGAGATTTGGGTTTGTTGTGGTGGAAGTCTGTGATGGGACATTTGGGTTTGTTGTGGTGGAGGTCTGTGATGGGACTGGTAATGGTGCTGTAATTTTTAATAAAACAGCGATAGAAATTAGCAAAACCTAGGAAACGGAGTTATTTTGTGGCCTGGAGCTGACGGCTTGGATCTTCCCCTCGTCCATGTGAATGCCTGAACTATTGATAAATGTAACCCAGGAATTGAACGGATGGTTGATGGAAGGTGCATTTTTCTGCCTTGAGGAATAATTGGAATTCACGTAACTGGGTGAGGACTGTCTTTACATGTTGGCGATGTTCGGCCAGGCTCCGGGAGTAGATGAGGATGTCGTCTATGTAAACTATAACAAAGTGGTTGAGATACTCCCAGAGCACCTCATGCATGAAGTCTTGGAAGACTGAGGGGGCGTTAACTAGACCATACAGCATCACCCTATACTCGTGGTGGCCAGTAAAGGGTATCAAATGTGGTCTTCCATTCATCACCCTCTCGAATACGGATGAGGTTATACTTATGAGATCTAACTTTGAAAAGATGACTGCTCCTCTGAGCTGTTCTAGGGCAGCTGGGACTAGGTGAAGAGGGTACCAGAATTTGTCTGTAACATGGTTTAATGCTCGGTAGTCGATGCAGGGTCGCAGACCTCCATCCTTCTTGCCCACGAAGAAGAAGCTGGAAGCAGCAAGGGATGTGGAAGGAACTATGTAACCTTGTTTTAGAGCCTCTTCAATGTACTCCTCCATGGCCTTCTGTTCCAGAAGGGAGAGCGGGTAGATCTTCCCGTGAGGCACTGGCGCACCCGGAATCAAGTCAATGGCACAATCCCAAGAGCAAAGAGGAGGAAGTTGTGAGGCTTTGTGCAGACAGAAGACGTCTTGGAACTCTTGGTAACAAGGGGGAATATCAATGGAGTGTTTATCAACAGGGCTTTCAACGGAGGTGGCATTGATGGGTAAGGCTTCGAAGGTTGTTTGCATTTAATTATTTAATGTAAGGTTGTTTGCATTTAATTATTGTCACTGTGGTATTGATTTTTTTTTTTTTGCTTATTTTATTTAAATTCTGGTTCTGAACAGGTCTAAACAACAAACTTTATCGTGGAGCAATGAAGGTTTATCAGAGCGTCCTGCTACTTTTCTGCTGCCAGTTCCTACACACCCTGGGTAAAAAAAAAAATATTTTTTTTTTATTTAATTTCTTTGGCTAATGGAAATATTTTATATTTAAAACCCTCTATATTCGCAACCACTGATTATTTTGCACCTTGTTTTCAAAGCTTTAGACTGTAGTATGATAAATGGGAACCTGAAGCAGATAGATGCTGGGATGGGCTCAGTGGTTGGAGTGAACAATTTTAATGAAGCTTTCATCCTGGAGGATAATGTCTTCACAAAGATCAACATCTCTCTAAAGCACTTCACTGTTGGACCTGCTGGTCAGCTGGGGGTGAATGCAGCAAACAACATATTCAAACTTCAGAGTGGCAGGTTCATTCAGTTTCCAGGTGAAGAGTTACAGAGAGCAAAATAAGACAATAAGACAAGTTTAACCAGTCATGAATTTACATGTTTTAATTTTTAAATAGTTCAGCCACAGTCCCAAAGACATCATCTTATTGTTTATGGTCCCTATTAAATCTTTCATCCAAACTGTTGATTGTGTTGTTAGGTCTCCTCAAACAGGTGGATGCTGGAGGTGATCAGATCCTTGCAGGTGTCAATATGTATGATGACATATTCTGTTTAAATATGGATGCTAACGACAAATGGCCATCCAGCAATACTCCTTGGGTTCAACCTAATGGAAAGCTGAAGTACTACAGCTGTGGCCCATACAGCTGTTGGGGAGTGAACATCTATGATCAAATCTGGATCTTGAGGGTAATGACACAATGTTAAGTACAAGAGCTGAAAAACAAGTTCAGTACACCAGGCTTTTAAAAGTACAACAATAAAGTGGATATCTTGCAAGGGTTTGAATTTCTGACAAAACTTGAACACAATGAAAGCATTAAAAAACAGTTTCCTGATGTCTCTCTTTTGGTCTCGTGCAGGATGTGTCTAATAATGTTTGTTCTGGGTCTGGCAACTTTGTGAATATTGGTGGACTTCTGTCCATGATTGAAGTAGCAACTGATGGCAGTGTCTTTGGTGTCAACTATCAAGGGAGCTTATTCCAAAGGTGAGCTGAACAGTCATAATATTAAACTGGTCAAGCATGATTTTTTTGTAAACCAAATGCTGCATTCAAGAAACCATCATTATTGTCTTCTGCAGAACTGGCGTCACTCGTGCCAACCCCGCTGGCATAGACTGGATCTCAATGGTTGCCTGTCCCAATGGCCACCTACATGTGAGCTTTGACCTGGGAGTGCTTTGGGTCGTGTGTGTTGACGGCTCCATCCGTAAATGTACTTTATAGTCTGTCATGCAGCAACAGAGAAGCTCAATCTCTGAAAAAATTCTCAGTGTAATCAGTAAATGTAATTGCAATCAAAGTAATCAGTCTTTATTAACAGAAAACTTTTCTTGTCTTTTTCTTGCTGTTGAGTGAATAAAGCATTATGAAAGCATCATTCTCATCAGTGTTGTGTTTCTTTTGTGTATTATTTGGTTCAGTGGTTCTCTGGAGAAGTTTTATGTGAAACACGGTACAACCATTGAAATTGACACTATTAAAGAAAACAGGACATTTGTTCATGTTTTATTTCTAATTTCTGATTAGAATTTTAATTCATATTTACCTCTCGTAGCTTCATAAAAATTATGATTGAAACACTGATGTCACATGGATTATTTAAAAGATGTCTGAGCCTTGATGGTGTTAGGTTTCTTGCTGTCTATGGGAGGGTCAGAAAGCTCTCGGAATTCATCAAAAATATCTTAACTTGTGTTCTGAAAATGAACAAAGGTCTAATAGGTTTGGAACAAAATCAGGCTGAGTAATTATTAACAGAATTTTCCATTTTGTGAGAACTATCCCTTTAAAGGCCACTGGGAAACAAGAAGCAGATAGGGAGATGGACTGTGGACTCGTGGCTGTTGTTTCTTTTCTGAACTTGCCAAAGTGTTATCAAGTCAAGTTGAGTTTTATTTTCATTTCGCTACATTTGTGGACATACAGTGGAATGAAATGTCATGCCCCACAGGACCATGGTGCTACATAAATACAGACACAACAAGTAAGTAAAAAACTGTATAAACCTATAAACAAATAACACTGACAGATTTTGACTATGAATATATTATTATTCACATAATACTGTATATGTGCAAAAAGAAACACTCTAACAGCCTGGAGGAAAAAGCTGTTGAGCAGTCTGACGGACCTGCTTCTTGATGGTAGGAACTGGAAGAGATTGTGGGAGGGATGGGTGGAGTCCTTCACGATACTGTTGGCTTTGCTGGAGCATCGTGTAAGGAAAATGTCCAAGATGGATGAGAGAGAGGCACCAATTTTCTTTGCAGCTGTGTTCACTGTCTGCTTGAGGGTCTTGCGGTCTGCTGCACTACAATTCCCATACCAGACAGTAATGCAGCTTGTCAGCACTCTCTCAATTGTTCCCCTGTAGAATGGGGTGAGGATGGGTGGAGGGAGACTTGCTCTTTTGGCCGGCGGAGAAAGTGTAGGTGTCTTTTTGGAGAGTGACATGGTGTTGGTGGTCCAGGTGAGATCCTCTTTGATTTGCACCCCCAGGAATTTAGTGCTGCTGACTCTCTCTATAGTCGAACTGTCGATGGTCAGTGGGGGCTGGTCAAAGGAGTTTCTCCTGAAGTCCATCACAACCTCCTTTTTCTTACTCACATCGAGTGACAGATTTTTAGTGCCACACCATTCAGGCTTTGTGGACCATTCAGCCTTTTTTTTGGGGACATTGGTTTTAAATTAATTTGAAGCAGAAGAGTGTGCGCTTGTTTGGAACTGTGAACTTTATAATAAAATCCATGAGCCTCAGTCAAGCTGACTCTGATTTCTACTTTCCTTTATCGAACAACATCACACTGGTACCAAAACCAAGGAAGAAGCTTTGCTGCCGCTGTCATGCAGTAAACGCTAAGTTCACCATTTGCGGAAGTTATCAATTTGCTCACAGGCCTTGACCAGGAACACAATCAGATATTGTTAGAGTTGCGTAATGACCAGGGGCCTCATTTATAAAGCGTGCGTACGCACAAAACGGGGCTGGAAACGTACGTACGCCAGTTCCCACGCAAAGGTTGTGATCTATAAAAAACAAACTTGACGGGAGAATGTGCGCACCTTTAAGCAAACTTTGAGCCGTGCGTACGCACATTCTGGAGACAAAGGGAATTGGCGACACCGATGGTGAGGTCGTGAACTGAAGTTAGATTGTAGAAAATAAATGTGAGAAGAACGATTATAAGAATGAATGACATTTAATTTTCACTCCATTTCATACGTTATATCCACATTATCATGAAGATTAAATCCAACAGTGTTATTTGTGCCGATTGTTTTAGGCTATATACATCTAGTAAAATCCAAACGTAATTCAAAATGTATTAAAAGTCAAATAAAATAATAATCAGCGCTGCCTTACAGTCACATTGTCCACAACGGGAGCACAGGAGGACATGGCGCGATACATGTGATAGCCTACAGAATAGCATGAAATACCCTTTTATTAGAGAACTGCAGAACACAGTGTAAAAAGGAAATATTTTCCTTAATGTACATAGCCTATATCATAAAATGTCAAAGTCTGCAAATACAGTCATGAAGCACAATCGCTACTCATCATCGGTCCTAACTATTACGGTGTTCATTACAAAACCGTCAAGAAGCATGTGTTCACTATAACATTTTCGTCTTAAATTTTCGCCCACAAATTAATTAAGTGATTTTGTCAAGGTGTTAACGATCAGTCTATTTGCTAGAAACATATAAATTCTCCGGTGACCCGGGTATGTAATGCTTCATGATGGCACTCCTGGCACTGTTGGAGGATTACGCTAATGGCAGAATAAGGAGAGAACGAGTTTTCAGGGACCATGATGATTTCCTGGCCCATGATGATGACTGGCTAATAAGCCGATTTAGATTCCCTAGAGCTGTGCTCTTGGATCTATGTGCTGAATTGGGTCCAGTATTAGAGAGGGCAACACACCGGAACCATGCCATCCCAGTCCAAATACAAGTCCTCACCACTCTGGGGTTCTTGGCAACCGGCTGTTTCCAGCGGGAATTGGCAGACAGGTAAATTAATAATATAAAAAAACTATAAGTAATCCTCAAATTTGTCTCTAAGACCTTTTTGTATATGAAATAATTCTATTGGAATCTATCATCTCACCCTATAGGTCTGGTATATCACAGCCGTCCCTGAGTGCCATAATATCTGTCGTTTTAAATGGTATACTTAATATGGTTAGTCGATACATCAGGTTCCCCTACACTGTGCGAGAACAGGCCGAAATTAAAACGCAATTTGCAGCAATGTCTGGTTTCCCAAATGTAATCGGCGCAATTGACTGCACTCATGTTGCTATAAGGGCACCATCTGAAAATGAATTTGCTTATGTTAATAGAAAGCATGTGCATTCTATTAATGTGCAAATCATATGTGACTCCAACATGACCCTCACAAACATTGTGGCACGCTGGCCTGGTTCAACACATGATTCCTTTATCTTGACACATAGCAGTGTAGGGAACAGACTAAATGCAGGCGCAGTACGTGATGGCTGGCTTCTTGGTGAGTTTAACAATATTAAAAAGTAGAAACTGTAACAATTTTGTTTTTAATATAATTATAACCTGCAGGCGACAGTGGCTACCCCCTGAGACGCTGGCTCCTCACCCCATTTTTAAACCCGCAGAGCGCAGAGGAAACTCATTATAACGAGGTCCACTCTCGTGCCCGCGCAGTTGTGGAGCGTGCCATCGGCATCCTGAAATGCAGATGGCGTGCTCTGGATGCCTCGGGTGGCAGACTTTTATACCATCCAGCAAAAGTGTGCAAGATTGTCAGGCCGTGTGGTGTTTTGCACAATATAGCACTGAGAAACGGTATTCCTCTCCCTCCTGATCTCCCTCTACCCCAGCATTACGACCCCGAGCCACAGCCCCCTGGCCGACAAGAGGGATATCAACGAGGTGCAAGAATCCGTGAGGATGTCATGCGGCGTTTGTAAAGAAAGACAAAACTCAAGGTTCATGTTTTAATTGCATCTTTTAATGATTGTGCAATTTCTTGCATCACTTCTCTCATCTGCCGTAGCTCATCTGCAACCCTGTTGACAGCGTTTATTGTCTCTCGCTGTAACTGCAGGACTGCGTCAGTGAGTACCCGACCACTTTTGGACGTGCCAGACGCAGAAGGGGCACTGCTTTGAGCCGGACGCTGTGCATCTGCATCTGAGAACCCCTCACCCTGAACCTCCTGTTCATTTACAGCTTCAGACTCCGGAAGGACTGGAGGACAAACAATTGGCAACATTTATCCATTTATCACCCCACACACTCAAATGTACAGCGTTAATGATTAAAAATCGGTTTAACCTTGCTCCTCTGTGGTTTCAGTCACGTCAGTGTCTCCCTCCTTTTCCGACACAATACCACACACGCTGACCTCCCCAATTATAGCCGCGATTTTGCTGTCCACTGATGTGAGATCAGCTGTACATGGGCCCCCACCAGTTGCAGCCACGCTCTGGCGGTGGGAGGACAGTTTTCTCTTTGCCTCCACCAGAATCTTTATTTCACATATTTTGCATACTGTAAGCACATGTAAATAAAACTTTTTGAAAATCAATATTGCTATTTATATAGGTATATAGCCTAATAAAACACAAATGTAATATGTTGGTAAAAAAAAAATTTGTATACCTTCAGGTCGGACCATTTTTTCTTTAATTCTGCAACTGTCCGTTCTGTCCCACTGACACAATTGACGGCAGAAGCAATACTTTGCCACTCGCACTGCTTCTTTTTATTAGTGACCCCACTGCTGTGGCCACCAAATAACACAGTTTTCCGAGCCTCCACCTCCCCTACAAGTGTTTCAATCTCAGTATCTGAGAAATTACGTTTTTTTCCTCTTTTCTCACCTGTCGCCATTATTAAAATTAGGCTAACAGAAATGCACGTTTTCACTTTCTTGGATTAATTAATTGGCGGGTCGCATGCCAGTTTTCCAGGTATATATGGGATTCCACTCTCATTTACATGCTGATCAGCAATCATGAGGTGATTTGCATTGACTATTTATGGTTAAAAATGGGCGTGTACAGGGCGGGATATGAGGCTGGTTCACGTACGCACATCTGCGGGTGATCTGTGATTTATAAAGGGAACATTGCTTACAGGTGTGCGTACGCACGGTTTTATAAATCGGAATATTTTTTGGCGTACGCCATTTTTGGCTTTTGGGCGCACGTAAACTTTTAGTAAAGATCCTACGCATAGTTTTATAAATGAGACCCCAGGAGCGCTCTTTCTGCACCCTGATGCGGTTGTAGCAGGAGGAATGCAAGCTGTTCCAGAGCTGGATGGACTAGGAGGTCCGGGGAGGAGGGGCTTCACCTCAGAACCCGGCCACACCCATTCATGTGACCCTGAATGAGATTGGGCAACAGGACGACCCCGAGGCCTCCATTGATTTGTTTGAGAAGCCGGCCGAGGCATGTGGGTGGCCACGAGTGCACTGGCTGGTGCGTCTCATAACACTGCTCTCAGTGCTGGGGTAGCAACATCGGTCAGATCCTGGACTGTGTGGTGCTGGAGCAGTTTATTGGATGTCTACTGAGGAAGACAGAGTGAGACCAGTACCACAGCCCGACGTTGCTGGACTTGGCCATTCAACTGGTTGAGGACCCGATGGTGGCGTGCCCAGGGGTTGGCAAATCCCTGCCAGCTGTCTCTCTCTCTTCCCCTAATGCCTTTTCTTTTTCCTCCCCTTGTCACCACGTCCGTGTGGTCGAGACCGAAACCCCCCAGGGCGGAGCAGAAGACCACCACATCCTTGCAGCCGAATAAACAGGAGGACAAGTCTGGTTGGGCAAGTCTGAAACAGAAAACATGAACAAGTTAAGGGTAGCCTCCGTGGCCACAACAGGATCCGTTGGGTGCTCAGAGAGTTCGACTGAGACGTGACGAGACTCTGGAAGTTCTGCAGAGGCGAGGAGAGACTCTAGTAGTTCAGCAGAGACGTGGAACGGCTCTGGTAGTTCAGCAGAGACGTGGAGAGGCTCTGGTATTCCCTCAGAGACGTGACGAGACTCTGGTAATCCCATGGGGTTTATACTGGATTCCAGAAGATCAATGCTGACTTGACTCTGCTCATGAAGATTATTGGTGACTTGTTCATGAAGATCATTGGTGACTTGTATTTGTTCATGAAGATCAATGGTGACTTGCCTCTGTTCATGAAGATCAATGGTGACTTGCCTCTGTTCATGAAGATCACTGGTGACTTGAATTCTCCCATGAAGAACCCCGGTGACTTGACTCTGTCCTTGAAGATCACCAGTGACTTGACTCTGTCCTTGAAGATCACCAGTGACTTTACTCTGTCCTTGAAGATCACCGGTGACTTGACTCTGTCCTTGAAGATCACCGGTGACTTGACTCTGTCCTTGAAGATCACCGGTGACTTGACCCTGTCCTTGAAGATCACCAGTGACTTGACTTTACTCTGGAAGGTCAACGGTGACTAGCCCTGACTCTGGAGGGTCAACGGTGACTAGCCCTGAATCTGGAAGGTCAACGGTAACTAGCACTGACTCTGGAAGGTCCACGGGAACCTGACTTGACTCTGGAGGGTCCACGGGAGCCTGACTCGACTCTGGAGGGTCCTCAGGAGCCTGACTCGACTCTGGAGGGTCAACGGGAACCTGACTCGACCCTGGAAGGTCAACGGGAACCTGACTCGTCTCTGGAGGGTCAACGGGACCCTGACTCGACTCTGGAGGGTCAACGGTAGCTTGACTCGACTTTGGAGGGTCAACGGGAACCTGACTCGACTCTGGAGGGTCAACGGATACCTGACTCGACTCTGGAGGGTCAACTGTGGCTGTCATTCTGTGCAGAGGCGCTGGACAAGCAGCCATCTTGCGCCATGACTCTGGACCGGTGACCATCTTGGGCCGTGGCACTGGACTGGTGGCCATTTTGGGCAGTGGCGCTGGGCTGGCGGCCATCTTGTGCTGTGGTGGTGGGCTGGTGGCCATCTTGCGTCGTGACGCTGGGCGGGTGGCCATCTTGTGCTGTGGTGCTGGGCTGGCGTCCATCTTGCATCGTGACACTGGGCTGGCGGCCATCTTGTGCTGTTGCACTGGGCTGGCGGCCATTTTGGCAGTGACAATGGGCTGGCGGCCATTTTGTGCTGTGGCGCTGGGCTGGCGGCCATCTTGTGCTGTGGCGCCGAGCTGGCGGCCATCTTGCGTCGTGACGCTGGGCTGGCGGCCATCTTGTGCTGTGGCACTGGGCTGGCGGCCATCTTGTGCTGTGGCACTGGGCTGGTGGCCATTTTGTGCAGTGGTGCTGGGCTGGCGGTCCTCCTGTCTGTAGACCCCGGTCTAGAATCGGCCATCCCACCGGGAGAGACAGGTGTGGCTGGGGTATTCCACGGAGATCGATGACGCAAGTAAAAAACTAATTCACAGAAACTATAGGCGATTAACTGATTCATCTCGATCCGAGGAACTGGGTCATCCAGCCAGATATTGAAATTGTCTTTAAGGGCCGCATCATTATAGCCCATGCCCTCGGCCAGGGACCAGAACACCCGTGCCATGGCACCCACCTCATTGCCCTCTTGGCGAAGGGTGATCAACTTTAAATATCTTGCCCTCCACTCCACCATACTGGTTGGGGAGGAAACCCCAACAAACATACCGCTGGATCTAGTGCTGATGGAGTCCTTCTGGAACGATCGCGACCAGTGAAACACAGGGAGAGAGAGATCCAAAATGCAGGTATATTTATTGAGGGGTAATCCAAAGAATAATCCAACAAAGCCGGGTCAAAACCAGAAAATCATCCAAAATAAAACAAACAGGGAAGGGACAGGAAAGGGAACAGGCAGACGAGGAATCTCGGAGGACGAGAAGACTGGGATCACAAAAGGTAAGGACTCCATCCAGACAACAGGAAAGGACTGGTAAATATAGGGAGGCTAATGACAATTAAGTGAAAGCACCTTGTGCAAATAGCAGGAGTGCAATTACTGTGATGAAGGGACAAGACTAGTGGAATTCTAGTGCCTACGGTGAAGTGCCTAAGGGGAAGTGAGCCCACTAGTGGACACCCAGGGAAACAGAGACTAGACAGCGTGACACCTCCTTTCATCTTCGGAACACAGTTTAAGATATTTTAGATTTAGTCTGAGAGCTCTCTGTCCCTCCATTGAAACTGTGTGTACGGTCTACTGTCCATGTCCAGAAAGGTAAAAAAAAACATCTTCAAAGTAGTTCATGTGACATCAGAGGGTCAGTTAGAATTTTTTGAAGCACCGAAAATACATTTTGGTCCAAAAATAGCAAAAACTACAACATTATTCAGCATTGTCTTCTCTTCCGTGTCTCTTGTGAGCGAGTTCAAAACACAACAGTTCAATGATATCCGGTTCGTGAACAAATCACTTGATGTAACCGGATCTTCTTGAACCAGTTCACCAAATCGAACTGAATCGTTTGAAACGGTTCGCATCTCCAATAAGCATTAATCCACAAATGACTTAAGCTGATAACTTTTTTAATGTGGCTGAGACTCCCTCTGAGTTAAAACAAACCAATATCCCGGAGTAATTCATGTACTCAAACAGTACACTGACTGTAGAGGCCGTCTGGCGATTCAACTGGTTTAGGGATACCAGCTGCGTGTGTTGACACCAGCATTGAATCCTCTATGCTGGATGCCAGTCTGGAATGCCAAAAGACTGACCTTGAAGATTTGGGTGCTCCAGACAGGGAGTGACAGGATTCTGGATGATCAGCTGTGAAGTGACGTGACTCTGGATGATCAGCTGTGAAGTGACGTGACTCTGGTTGATCAGCTGAGACGTGACGAGACTCTGGAAATTCAGCTCAGACATGACGAGACTGGAAATTCAGCTGAGACATGATGAGACTCTGGAAGTTCACCTGAGGCGTGACAAGACTCTGGAAGTTCTGCTGTGACGTGAAAGACAGGGGGAAAGATGCTCCCCCTCACATGTGCTTGTGCAGTCTATGGATATTGGCTAAGGATTCACATCCTCTCTGCATTGCATGCTTAGGTGTTAAGCATGCCCAAGCTGCGATATCTACTCCAGAGAGCTGCTCTATTTGTTCTAGTTTTCCTAATAAAACCTGTGAGAGGACACTCAGGGTTGTGATTGCAGGAAACTAGGACACCACGCTGCGGCAGACTGAGACGCTGAAGAGGGACTTCAGGAGCCTGATCGAGACGGTTCGCAGCACGACGCCCGCGGCGACGATCATCGTGTCAGGACCACTGCCCACGTATCGACGAGGACATGAAAGGTTCAGTAGACTTTTTTGCTTTGAATGAATGGTTGTTGTCATGGTGTAAAGAACAGAAACTGCTATTTGTTAATAACTGGAATCTTTTCTGGGAGCGTCCTAGGCTGTTTCGCGCTGATGGCTTACACCCCAGCAGAGTCGGAGCGGAGCTGCTTTCTGACAACATCTCCAGGACACTTCGCTCCATGTGACTAGTAAGACAATTCTCAAATAACTATTATGATGAGTTTTGTTCCACCCGCTTAAATGATAAAAGTACTTGCGCTGTAAAAACTATTAAGACTGTGTCTGTTCCCCGAATAGTGAGGTCAAAATATAAATATAATGTGATGATATTACAGACCATTTCCTTGTATCATGCATGCTGCGTATAATTGATATTAACTATATGTCTCAGCGTTACCTTCTGGGCAGAACTATTGTTCCAGCCACCAAAGAAAGATTTGCAAATAACCTGCCTGATCTATCTCAGCTGCTATTTGTACCCAAAAATACACATGAATTAGTCGAAATGACTGACAACATGGGCACTATTTTCTCTAATACATTAGAAACTGTTGCCCCCATCAAATTGAAAAAGGTTAGAGAAAAACGTACTGTGCCATGGTATAACAGTAATACTCACTCTCTTAAGAAAGAAACTCATAGTCTTGAATGCAAATGGAGAAAAACTAACTTGGAAGTTTTTAGAATTGCATGGAAAAACAGTATGTCCAGCTATAGACAGGCTCTAAAAACTGCTAGGGCAGAGCATATACACAAACTCATTGAAAATAACCAAAACAATCCAAGGTTTTTTAATTTAGCACAGTGGCTAAATTAACAAATTACCAGACGCCACCTGATTCAAATATTCCACCAACGTTAAATAGTAATGACTTTATGAATTTCTTCACTGATAAAATAGATAACATTAGAAATACAATAGCGAATGTAGATTCTACAGTGTCTAACACTTCAGTTTCATCCATCGCACCCAAAGATAAACTGCAGTGCTTTATAACTATAGGACAGGAAGAGCTAAATAAACTTATCACTGTATCTAAACCAACAACATGTTTATTAGATCCTGTACCCACTAAATTACTGAAAGAGTTGTTACCTGTAGCCGAAGAACCACTTCTCAATATCATTAACTCGTCGTTATCTTTAGGTCACGTCCCAAAACCATTCAAGCTGGCGGTTATCAAGCCTCTTATTAAGACACCAAAACTAGATCCTAGTGTACTGGCAAATTATAGGCCTATTTCAAATCTTCCATTTATGTCAAGTGCCACAGCACAAGATGGCCGCTAACCCAGCGCCAATGCCCAAATTGGCCACCGTTCCAGCGCCACAGCACAAGATGGCCGCCAGCCCAGCGCCAATGCCCAAATTGGCCACCGGTTCAGCGCCACAGCCCAAGATGGCCGCCAGCACAGCGCCAATGCCCAAATTGGCCACCGGTTCAGCGCCACAGCCCAAGATGGCCGTCAGCCTAGCGCCAAAGCACAAAATGGTCGTCAGTCCAGCGCCACAACCCAAGATGGCCGCCAGCCTAGCGCCACAGCACAAGATGGCCGCCAGCCTAGCGCCACAGCACAAGATGGCTGTCAGCCCAGCGCCACAGCACAAGATGGCCGCTAACCCAGCGCCAATGCCCAAATTGGCCACCGATCCAGCGGCACAGTACAAGATGGTCACCAGCCCTGCACCACAGTACAAGATGGCCGCCTGTCCAGAGTCATGGCCCAAGATGGCTGCTTGCCCAGCGCCGCTGCACAGGATGAGAGTCACAGCTGACCCTCTGGAGTCGAGTCAGGTTCCAGTGAACTCTCCTGAGTCGAGTCAAGTTCCAGTTAACCCTCCAGAGTCGAGTCAGCTTCCGGTTGACCCTCCAGAGTCGAGTCAGGTTCCAGTGGACTCTCCAGAGTCGAGTCAGGTTCCAGTTGACCCCCCAGAGTCGAGTCAGGTTCCTGTTGACCCCCCAGAGTCGAGTCAGGTTCCTGTTGACCCCCCAGAGTCGAGTCAGGTTCCAGTGAACTCTCCAGAGTCGAATCAGGTGTTCGTGGACCCTCCAGAGACTAGGCTGGTCACCGTTGACCTTTCGGAGTCAAGTCAAGTCACCGCTGATCTTCCAGAGTCAGGGCTAGTCACTGATGACCTCCCAGAGCCAAAGTCACTGGTGATTTTCAAGGACTGAGTCAAGTCACTGGTGATTTTCAAGGACTGAATCAAGTCACTGGTGATTTTCAAGGACTGAGTCAAGTCTCCGGTGATTTTCAAGGACTGAGTCAAGTCACCGGTGATCTTCATGAACAAAGGCAGGTCACCTCTGATCTTCATGTACAAGTGCAAGTCACCGATGGTCTTCATGAACAAGGGCCAGTCACCAATGATCTTCGTGAGCAGATTCAGGCCAGCACTGATCTTCTGGAGTCCAGTAAGGACACCAGGGGTTTACCAGAGTTTAGTCGTCCCGTTGGTCCGGCTGCACGGAAGTCTGCTCCGCCTTGGGGGGCTCTGGTCCTGACCACATGGCTGTGGTGGTTTTCTGCCCCGCCCTGGGGGCCTTCCGCCCTGACCACACGGTTGTAGTGATCTTCCGCTCTGCCCTGGAGGACTCTGGCTTCGACCACAAGGACGTGGTGGTCTTTTGCTCCGCCCTGGGGGGCTTCCGTCCTGACCTCACGGTTGTGGTGGTCTTCTGCTCCGCCCTGGGGGGCTTCCGCCCTGACCACACGGCTGTGGTGGTCTTTTGCTCCGCCCTGGTGGGCGCCACATGATGTCCTTCATGGACTTCTGTTTTGTGTTTCTTGGTTTCTGTTATGTTTCTGTCTGTTACCCTCAGTGAGTCTGGCCCTCCGTCCCTCCCCCTGAGCCTCCACTTGTCCGCATCCCTCCTGGTCTGTGTGGTGTCTTGTCGTGGAGCGTCTGGGAGCCGCTCCGTAGAGGGGGGGGTATTGTCACAGTGTCTGGGTTGTGTTCTCTGGGGTTCCACTAGATGTCCTCCTTTCTCACGGTGTCTGTCACCTTATCACTTCCTGTTCCCTTATTTGGTCACCTTCCTCCTTGTTGAGTAATTGATTGTTTCCCACCTGTCTCCTGTTCCCTCATTATCCTTCTGTGTATTTATACCCGGTCTGTCTGAGTCTGTGTGACGGAGTCCTTGTTTAATGTCTTATGATTATTCATGTCCTTCAATTCAGTCTTGCCCTTGCCTTGTCTTCTTGTCTTGTTTTCATGTTGTTTGGATATTCTGGTTTTGACCCTGACTGGACTGTTTACCCCTTTGGATTACCCTTTAATAAATGACTTACCTGCTATTGGTTCTCTCGCCGTGTTTCCTGTAACACCGATCGTGACAAATGATGTCTCTATTTTGTTTCTATGTTTTGCCACGGGATTTACATCCCGTGGTAACTAGGATTTACACAAGCTCCAGTCTGGATCCAGAACACCTGAGAAGAGATGATGCTGACCCTCAGAGGACCCCAGATGATGCTAACCCTGAATCAACAAACAGAACTAACAATTATTGCTACATGTGTGTCTGCATCATATAATAATTATTAATTAATAATATTAATAATGTTCATCGTCTAGCTGACTACGTCTTGTATTAATTTTTTCTAAAAATCCTGTCAAACGTGCACAAACTGACAGTCACCACCATAAGCTACTACTAAATATTGTAGAAACATAATTTTCTGTAAAGTTGCTTTGTAACGATTTGTATTGTAAAAAGCGCTATACAAAATAAACTTGAATTGAATTGAATGCTTCTCCTCTCAGACTCAACCCATAGAAGAGACAGCTAAGCAGCAGCAAGAGCCTAGTACTTGGGGTGATATCATGGTTGTGCAGGCTCCTGACCTGGCCCCTCTCTTTGGTGATACCCTTGTGGGTCTGACAGGAGAGGATGACGATTTTAATGAGGAATTGCCCGCCAATCTTCTGGATAATGATGAAGAGGAGGAGGAGGACGCTATCCTCCCTCCTAATACATCTTGTCTCTGTACTATAAACTCAAGTAAACTTGCCAAAGTGTTCCTGTCTGAACTAGCCTTAAACCACTTTATTCATTTCCTTCAGGGATTTCATGTGCTGATCAGATCAGATCAGACAACAGAACGGTAGTGGCGTACATAAACAGACAGGTGGGCCTGCGCGCTCAACGGCTTCACAGTCTAGCTCACAGACTAATTGTGTGGAGCAGCACTCGGCTTCTGTCGCTTCGTGCAACATATGTGGTGGGTACAGTGAACAGGGGACCCGATCTGTTGTCCAGGGGGAATCCGCGCTACAGAGAATGGGCACTTCACTCACAAGTGGTGATTCAGTTGTGGCAGAGACATGGACAGGCTATCGTAGATCTCATCGCACGAAAGCACGCAGTGCCCTTTGTTTTTTTCTCTAATTATGAGAAGATGCACCTCTGGGTGTGGATGCTCTAGCCCACCCGTGGCCAAACTCATTGTTGTACACATTACAGATAGTACTTATAGCCGCTCAGTCTAATACTGACAGCTGAGGTGGTTTAGCCCAGGTATGCCTGGCTGACACGCTGTGTCCTTGTTGTTCTGTTACCTTACAGACTTGGTCTTAAGCATATGCAGGCTTTGTTGTGTTGCTGATTATTCCTTTTATTTGCTTTACCATGCAGAGGCAAATATCCATTTATCCAGTTTTAACGGTAAATCATATCGGTATACATATACACACAGACTTATCAACAATCAGTTTTCACTGGCCTTTCCAAGATGTTAGTTTTAGTCTGTAATCTTACAGAACGCACAAGCCCATGTTTGTTGGGAAAAACCTCCAGAACCTTGCCAAGTGGCCAAGAGCCACGAGGAGCTGAAGAATCCATTATTACCACAATGTCCCCAGCAATCAAACTCCTCTTCTTTTCATTCCACTTTTGCCTCTCTTGAAGCAAAGGCAAATACTCTTGCATCCATCTCTTCCAAAAAAGATCCGAGAGGTATTGTACCTGTCTCCAACGTCTTCTCCCATATTGGTCGTGAGGATTGAACACTCCAGGTGGCAAAGCTGGTTTACCCTTCAGAAGAAGAAGATGGTTAGGAGCAAGAGGTTCCAGGTCGCTGGGATTATCCGAGAGCTTAGTAATAGGCCGATCATTTAAAATGGCCTCCACTTCACAGAACACTGTATGAAGTCCATCATCATCCAATGTCTGCTGCCGTAGGATAGAAGTCGAAACCCTTCGCACCAGGCGGATCATCCTTTCCCACACGCCACCATGGTGTGAACCAGCTGGTGGATTGAAACTCCAACGGATTCCAACCTGCGACATGGTTCCTTAAATCATATCCTGGTTGAAAGCAACAAGAGTCTTCTTAAGTTCCTTTTCCGCCCCAATGAAATTGGTACCATTGTCTGACCTCAGATGTTCCACTTGTCCTCTCCTGCTAATAAAATGCCGCAAAGCATTGATGCATGCATCCGTTTCCAGGGATTCTGCCACTTCCAGATGGATGGCCCTGCTTGCCATACAGGTAAATATAACTCTGTATCGCTCACAGGTCGATCGTCCCCTCCTTACTTCAACTGGTCCAGAGTAATCTACTTCCGTGTTCGTAAATGGTGGTAGATCTGGAAGGATTCTCACCTTTGGGAGGTCTGCCATTTTTTGTTCCACGGCTCTTCCGTTGTACCGTCTACAAAAGCTGCATTCAGCAATAACCCTCCTAACTGCTGAATTGGCCTTGGTAATCCAAAACCTCTTCCTCACTTTAGACAGCGTATGAGTCCGTCCACCATGGCCCAGAGTCTGATGTACGTGCTTAAGAATAAGCATGGAGATATGCTGATCCTTGGCGAGAATGAGAGGATGTTTCATTTCCTCAGGCATCGCTCCTCTGTTCAACCTTCCTCCAACTCTTAAGAGTCCTTCCTCCACCATTGGATCCAGTCTATATATGGAACTCCGTCTACTCACTGCTGCTTTCGATAACAGAACGGAAATCTCCTCCTTGAATCTCTGTTGCTGGCAATACCGAATGATGGCTAATTGATCTTCCAGTGTCAAGATTCCACTCCTAGATGTCACTGTTCCCCGTTGTCCTTCAGCAGTATTCAATCCGTCCTGACTGGTTTCCTTTGGATAATCGGCTACAGCAGCCTCCAACTGCCTCTTCAGGCGCCCCTTTGATAACAACATGACCTTTAACCTGAGAAACCAAGCAACTGCTGTCTTCAGTCTTCTCCAGTCAGAAAAGTAAGCAATGAGCTGGTCAGTAGGACTAAACACGGCACACACCTTGATGGCATTTACTGTAGTCTTTTTCCTCACCTCTGGGTCCTTCATGTCCAATGACCATTCAGACACAGGTTTAGGCCATTCTTCCTCCTGCTGCCAAAGAAATATAGGACCTCCTAGCCACGTGCTTTTCTTTAGAAATTCATACACGTTCAGACCCCTCGATACGTCATCCGCAGGATTATCTTTAGAACCAATATGTCTCCACTGTGAGGGTTCAGATATTTTTCTGATGGTCGAGACTCTGTTGGCCACAAATGTGTGGAAGCGCCTGTCTTCATTATTAAGGTACTTTAACACTGAAGAGCTATCAGTCCAGAATATTGACTCCTCCAAATGGAAATCCAATTCCTCCTTTAACATTGAGTCCACTCTGACAGCAAGGACAGCCGCTGTCAATTCCAATCGGGGAATAGTTACGACCCTCAGAGGTGTCACTCTGGCTTTACCAAGCAGAAATGTGACCTGGATGTTGTTTTCATGATTTAACCCATATCCATCCTCACTGGCATCGGCAAAGTGATGTAGTTGCGCATGCTTAACTTCTCCAAAATACACTGGCTTAATGCACCTATCCACCTTAAATGTAGTCAGCAGCTCCAGGGCCCTCATTTATCAATGGTGCGTACGGACAGATTTGTGCGTAGTGAGTGCGTAAGAACAATTTCCCGCAAAGTGTGGGATTCACCAAGTTGTACTTATACGTAGAAATGTGTGTAAATATATGCACACCTCTGAGCATGCTTACGCAGATAATCTAGTGGTAGAATAGCGACACTACACATAAAAAGCATTTAAGAGTGTCACAGTAAGCATTAAGCAATCCACATATGTCCTGTGTTTCCTTTAAAACACTCAATTTATAATTTGTCTAGTTTTAAACACGATGCTTAATTGATGTCAAACCCTATAAAAGACAGATGTGAAATATATTTGTCTCAGTGCAATGGCTTATCTTGCGTTATTGGAAGACTTGGCAAACAATGCGCTCCGCAGAGAGCGCGTTTTCCAAGATCGCGCTGATCTGCTTGGCGAGAGCACAGAGTGGCTTCTAAGTAGGTACCGCTTTCCCAAAAATGTACTGCTGGATTTGTGTCGTGATTTAGGACCAGTGTTGGAGAGAGAAACAAATCGCTTGAAAGCCATTCCCGTGCACATCCAACTCCTGTCCACCCTTGGATTTTTAGCTACTGGCACATTTCAGCGTGAGGTTGGAGACATATGTGGTATATCCCAGCCATCAGTGAGTAGGATCATGCCGGCAGTGTTGGATGCAATTATTTCCTTGGCCCCAACCTACATCCAGTTCCCTTATCGAAATCCTCAACAAGCCGCAATAAAACGGGACTTTCATGCCATTGCTAGACAAAGCACCATCAACCAACAAATTTAATTATGTAAATAGAAAAGGGTTTCATTCTGTTAACGTGCAAATAATTTGTGATGCAAATTTGTTGTTATTAAACGTCGTTGCGCGGTGGCCTGGGGGAACACACGACTCGTTCGTTCTGTAGAATAGCTCTGTGGGTGTGCGTCTCCAAGAAGGCGCTGTTGAGGATGGCTGGCTCATTGGTGAATTTAAGGCTACAACATGTTTAAAATGCTAGTGTAGGGCTATGTACAATTACTTAAAACTATTTCATCGTTAGGTGATCAAGGTTACCCGCTAAAGCCATGGCTAATGACCCCCCTAACCAACCCGAGGACCAAGCAGGAACAGGCGTACAACCGTGCCCATGCGCGCTCAAGGAGCACTGTTGAGCGCGCAATAGGCCTGCTGAAAGGACGATGGCTGTGTCTGTCAAGCACGGGAGGGACACTGCAGTATCAGCCAGAAAAAGCATGCAAAATCATAATGGCTTGCAGTGTGCTACACAACTTGGCCATCAGACAGGGCATCCCTCTGCAGGAACCCCCAAGACCAGACGGCCCTATGCCCGATGCAGTGCCCCTGCCACCTCCTAATGCCGCTGACATTCAGACAAGACAGAGGATCATACAGACATTTTAGGTAAGTCTGGCCATTGGTCGAGTGCAGAAACATTACAGCGATTTCATTTTGTGTTTTGCAGCTTCTTGGAAACAAATAACTGAAATCACATTAGTCAGCGGTTTATGGTTTATTAGCAATTGTATTTGCGCAAGAGGCAATCTGTTTCAGAGACTCGTTGATTTGAATCAATACATTCGTTATGTTGCTCAGTTGATCCTTTAGGTCATTAAAGGATTTTGTTGTTTCCTCTTGATTTTGTAGCACCGCCTCACTCAGCACTCTTGGCGCATGGAAGGGGCAATGGATGGGCCCGGCTCCTCAAGCTCCTCAGGCACAACGGGTGTCGCTATTAAGGAAACACATGTTCACATTAATTTGAGTTTATCCTATGAATGATTTCATTAAAAGTTTACAAATTGAAATAAAATGTATGCAAACACAATATCCTATTCCAGTTGGTTTATTTTACCTTCACTTTGGGTGTTAGATGGCCCGGTTTGTTCTCTCGCAAGAGCATCAGTGTCACCGTCCTTAGTAATCCCGGACAGAGCCGTGTCTCCGATGATGCAGGCTATGCGGTTGTCCAATGGGGAAAGTTCTGTTGTTGTCTGTCCTCCTCCAGTTGCGGACATTTCTCGTCTGTGTGCTGTGACACGTTTTTTAGCCAATACTTTAATATCAAACCATTTTTTTTTTTTTTTTCTGGGACAGTTCTCTCCTCAGACCCAACGGAGTTAACTGCACTGGTGACATTCTTCCATGCAGCATTTTTTCCTTTATTTGTAATTCCTCCTGCAGTGAATGAACTAAACAATATCTGTTGGTTGGATTCAACTTCATTTACAAGTATCTCTAATTCTGTGTTTGTGAAGTTCTTCTTCTTTGCTCTCTTTGCCATATTATTGCAGTGAGGAAAAATCACGTAATTTTTAAAGGGAAGTGTTGTCACCATATATGGTTAATTGGAGGCGTTTCCGAATGCTAATGACCATGAATGTGAACGAACATGGTACTTACGCACATGTGGTATTTATCAACAATGATTGCTTACTCATGTGCGTAAGAACTGCGTGCGCACGTTTGATAAATGCTGATTTTCTTGTACTTAGGCACATTCTAAATTTAATTCGTTGGACAAAATATAGAACCTTTTCTACGCACTGTTGATAAATGAGGGCCCAGGTCTTTCAACCACCTTTCCCATTTGCGCAAGATGTCCGGTGGCAGAGCATCATCCCATGAACAATGTCTCCGACAGAGTTCTTGCTGCATCAATTTAGCAAGCAAAGTGACAGGTGCCAGTAACCCAAGCGGATCGTACACCTAGCTGTTAACTGACAACATACCCCGTCTGGTTAGAGGCTGTTGTTTTATCTCCAATTTGAACCTGAAAGAGTCAGTCTCCACGCACCATTGTAGACCCAAAGCTCTTTCTACTGGAAGTGTATTCTGGTCTAGATCCAGCTCCTTAAGGTCTTTAGCCCTCTGATCTTCTGATATGCCTTGCAAGACGATGCGACTGTTGCTTATCCATTTCTCTAAGATGAAGCCTCCCTTTCGACAAAAAGCAATTAGATCTCTTACCATCTGGATAGCTTCTTCATCTGTGGCTGAGCTCTTCAAGCAGTCATCCACATGAAAATTATGCTTTACACATTAAAGAACTTCAGCTGAAAACTATTATCATCAGCAGTTCTTCTCAGTGCGTAACTTGCGCAACTGGGGGATGAAACAGCGCCAAACAAGTGCACCGTCATCCTAAACTCCACAAAATCCTTACTGATGTCTCCATCTGGCCACCAGAGAAAGCGCAGAAAGTCTCTGTCTCCCTCTGCAACCCTCACCTGGTGGAACATGGCTTGAATATCACCCATGAAAGCCACGGGCTCCCGTCTAAAGCGAGTTAGAACTCCTAGCAGCGAGCTAGTAAGGTTAGGACCCTGCAAGAGCTCACTATTTAGCGAGACCCCTTTACAAGTGGCTCCACAGTCGAACACCACACGAAGGGAACCTTTTCTCGAATGGTAGACACCATGGTGAGGAATATACCACACTTTCCCACTCTCACAATGCTGTTGCTGCTTAGGTACTTGCTCTGCATAGTTCTTACCAATGAGATTGTTCATATAACCTGTGTACTCCTGGTGCAAGTGCTTATCTTTAAGGAATCTTTTCTTCAAACCCTCAATCCTCTGCTTAGCCACTGCAAAATTATTGGGGAGATAGACTTCCTTATTCCTGAAGGGCAATTTCAAACAATATTTTCCATCTTGAAATATCGCTGAGTGCTCCGCAATTTCAAGAAACTTACGATCTTCTCTGGACATTTCCTTCCTTTCCATACTCTTTTCATTGAAATCGTGATTGCATTGAATGGTCAGCATCTCTTCCAACTTGCCCACAGATATCCTGTTCACCATAGCAGCGGGAAACCCCTCCTCCCATGCCCCGCTGTTACCATTCAGCGGACCACTAGCGATCCATCCCAGCACCGTCCTAACAGCATACGGGCCATTCCCGCAGCTGTTGACGACCTCCCAAGGTTCTAATACCTTGGGAGCATTGGTTCCAATTAAGAGATCAACGTTTGCTTTTATGCTTGGGATGTGTACATTTGACAAGTACGGCCAGCTAGCCAGATCTTCAGGCGTTGCCCTGTTATCCAAAGTAACTGGCATTTTCTTTTGTGTGAGAACCTCCGGGAGCCTATAGAAGTCATTGCTGTCCAGATCAGATACCTCCAAACCAGTCAACGAGAAGGCTGGAACAACAGTTTCTTGCCCCATGGTGTGCAATAAGAAATTAGTTCTTCTGCCTGTAATATTCAGCTTCTGCATTAGATCTTCCGTGCAGAACGTGGCTGAACTTCCAGGATCCAGAAAAGCATAGGTGTTTATGATGCAATTTCCCTTTGCAGATTTCACCTTTACCGGGAGAATGGACAGAACGCACTGGTCCTTACCGGCCCCTGTATGTCCACATTTTTCCTGCGAAGTTGGCTGGTTATTATATGGCCCCTCCAACTTTACCATAGCTGTAGTTTGCCTTTTAATATGCAGCACGGTGGGATGAGTTTGGCCACAAACTTTGCATGTCAAGCGCCTGTCGCAATCCCTGCTCATGTGTCCATGACCCACACATGCAAAGCAAACTCCTTTTTCTCTCAAAAAATAAATATTTTCCTTGTGCTTCTTTCCACTGAACTGTTTGCACTCTTCCAGCAGGTGACTATGAGCACAGCAAAGGCATCCAGCTTTCTTTTCCTTCCCTGAAGGCAATATTTGCTCCTTTTCTCCCTCCAACGAATGCCTAGATGTTACTGTGGTGGCAACAATATTTCCAGTTACTCTGTTCCTGGGCTGGAATTTACCCCCGGTGAGAGTCTTCATACCAACTACATTGGGTGGTGAATCCTGTATGTTGCCAAACAGGGGGTCAGAAAGAATACTAACACGATACTCAATGAATGCAACCAAATCCTCGAAATGAGCTCTATGGTTAGTTCTTTCCATTATGTCATGAGCCCTGGTCCTCCATTGCTCTCTCATTCTGAATGGCAGCTTTGCAATAATGGCTCTCATGTTAACAGGCATATCCAGTTCCTGCATGTATTGGAGCTCTTCCATCACATTACTGCAGCCACGCAAAAATAAAGAGTAGGCTTGAAGTGCCTTTACATCCTCGGCTCGTATGGGTCGCCAGGCCAAAGCCCTTTCAATATAGGCTGTCGCAATTTTATACTGATTGCCAAAGTTCTCCTGTAGAAGATCCTTTGCCACTTTATAGCCACGCCCAGGGTCCATATGTTGGCAGCTACGCACCAGTTCTTTTGGTTGTCCTCCTGTAAACTGTTCCAAATAGTACAAACAATCTGCATTTCCTGTTTTTTTCCTCTACTCC